>NC_041395.2:189877427-190032427 GCF_900747795.2 Erpetoichthys calabaricus
TTTTAAAAATAATGTAACATGATTGTCAATGTAATTGTGTTGTCATTGTTATAAGTGTTGCTATACACACACACACACACATAAACATATATATACATATATACATATCTACATATACACATATCTACATATATATATATACATATACACATCCACATATATATATATATATCAACATATATATATATATATACACACACATACATACATAGATACCCACACACACACACATATATATATATATATATATATATATATATATATATATATATATATATACACACAGACACATATATATACATATATATTTACATATCTACATATATATATATATGTAATTGTGTTGTCACTGTTATGAGTGTTGCTGTCATATATATATATATATATATATATAATATACACACACACACACACATAAACATATATATACATATATGTACATATACACATATATACATATATATATATACATATACACATCTACATATATATACAAATATATATATATATATATATATATATATATATATATATATATACACACATATCACACACATATATATATATACACATACATATACACACATATACATATATACATATACATACATACACATACATATATATACACACATACATACGTACATACATACACACACATATATATATATATTTACATATCTACATATATATACACACATATATATACATATCTACATATATATACAAATATATATATATATACATATCTACACATATATACACATATATATACATATCTACATATATCTAGACATACATATATACATACATACATTGACATATATATATATATATATATATATATATATATATATATATATATATATATATATATATATATATATATCAAATGAATGTGAACCTTTTGTAGGGTCTGTCCCTGAGACTTATTAATTGTCATTGCGAAGCAGAGCCTTAGTGGAAATTGGAGGCGTTTGAATTGAAATGGGAGATCAGAGGGTATAACGGGGATGTGAGGAATAAAAACTCTCTCCCCTGAGCCACCGCCAGTAAAAATAGTTGCCTGAATGAGGTTCTTTTGCAGACACGTGACCTGAAGTCTCGTGCCGTCACAAAGTTTCAGTGGCTGTACGCAAATCCACAATCGGTTTCATATTGTTTTCTTACGTTAGCAATTAGGTAATGTGTTTTTTGAACAGGTTTGATTCATTGAAGTGATCACTCCTGCTGCGTTCAGTCAGTTCACGTGAGCCGCTCTCTTGTGTGATGTTGCGATGTCCACGGGTTTATTTATTGTTAGTTAAGACCCGGCAGTTAAAAGTTTCTTGCTACAGCAATATTAACTCTGTCACAAAGTGATCCAAACTGTCGTTTATACCTCGTGTCTTCTCATTAAACTTGTATCTCGCGAATATGGCATTGCAAACGGCAGCGGGTCAGTTCACGTGCTTACATGGGAGGCGTGATGACGCGATATATTTTGATATATATCAAAATACCCGCGCTTGGCAGCGGCGAAGTACTGCTTTAAAATTTTTATTAAGAAGAAAAGTAAACCTTTTTAAACTGAGGGAAAATGACTCAATAATTATTTCTTAAGGATCTCTTTGTATATCATATTGTCAGTTCACCCTTCCGGTTGTAATATGACCAAGCTGTGTGCTGAGCTTACTCTTCAGCATGAAATCTAACGTGGTTTGTGCCCTTCAGAATGAAAACAGCACTTACCTTTTTAATAAAAGGCGAGCTTTTAAGCCTGAGAAATCACCCCGTAAATGCACACGTTTAATTGCACATCTGTTAATATGTATGCTTACACAGTATTAAAAGACACTCAACAATTAACGTCATTTACCTTCGTTCCCGCGTTTGACTCGTGCTGTAAATCTCTTCCTTGTTTTCACTTCACGTGATTACGTAGGAGGCGTAATACGTGATGACGTGATACGTGACTCCGCCTCCTTCATTAGACTATATGGACAAAAAACAGGTTCCAGTTATGACCATTACGCGTAGAATTTCGAAATGAAACCTGCCTAACTTTTGTAAGTAAGCTGTAAGGAATGAGCCTGCCAAATTTCAGCCTTCTACCTACACGGGAAGTTGGAGAATTAGTGATGAGTGAATCAGTCAGTCAGTCAGTGAGGGCTTTGCCTTTTATTAGTATAGATTCGATCATTTTCCTTAATAAATAAATGACCAAGTATAATATTTTTGTCTCATTTGTTTAACTGGTTTCTCTTTATCTACTTTTAGGACTTGAGTGAAAATCTGTTGATGTTTTAGGTCATAATTATGCAGAAATATAGAAAATTCTAAAGGGTTCAGAAACTTTCAAGCACAACTGTATGTATACCAGAGGGCAATATAGAGTTCCATGCAAAAGTTTGGACACCGCTGGCAAAATTACACATTTTGTTGACATTTGAAGTAAATGGCAGCAATGCACCTAATGCTTGTCAAAACTACAGTTAATGGTGGGGTTCGGGGAGGGGGTAAAACAACACATACTAATACATTAATTCCTTCATACTGTATGTAACATTACAGAGAATTATGGGATACAAGATTTCTTTGATTGTAAATATAGTTTGTTATTATCTGATTAGAGGGTATACTGGTCTGAGGTTTTACATTGCAGGGGGCATAACTTCCAAAATCTTAAACAAGTAAGCATAATTCAGGAGCAACATCTACCTCAGACTTTGTAGAAGCATCATGGCCTCATGCAGAGTATAGCAACACCATGGAGGAAAATCTATTGCAGACATCAGGAGGGAGACAATTCCCATTTTCTGCAGGACACTTATTCAAGTCATATTACCAAACCAAGCAAAAACAAAACCAAAAAACTGTTGGAGTAAACCAGTCAAGAAAAGCTTTTATCATTGTGCCTCACCTTGAGAGATCAAGACCTTTGCAAAATTCACCTTGGACAAGCTGAAGTGTTTAAATGTGTAATATTTGTATAGCCATATTCTTAAAAAAAAACAAAAAAAAAAACCTCAAACCTTTCATTTTTGCCAAAGGTAATAGACTTAGGCACTAGCGCTTTGAGTACTGAGAAAAGCGCTATATAAATGTAATGAATTATTATTATTATTAAGCACTTAACTGATGTTTGTAAAGTACCTGAGACTGATGGACAAAGCTCACCTCTTCTCAGTTCCCATCCTGGTCCAAATTCCAATAGTATAATAAAAGTGTCTTAAGTAAATAATTACCAAGATATTTTGATAATGACTACATTAGTTTTAGAAATAAAGTCAACCACCACAGAATGTCCCAATGTGAAAAGGTAGTCTCTGTCTCAGATACATTCACACTTCATGTTAACTGTTGAGAAGGCTATATTGTCAAGAAGAAATTTTTAAAAACTTGATGTTCAAAATTTACAATGCATCAGAAAATTTGGAAGAGAGCAATTACATTTTAACTGAACTATAAATAAAGAGCTAGCAGGTGTTCAAACTGCAGACTATCTTAATGTGATTTTTTTTAATGCTCTGTAAAAGCCTTCTGTAAAATGCATTTTTGATGGGCAACCCTCCCAGCACAAACCCCACACATAACCTTGGTCCAATATGTACACTGTTCAAAATTAAACTGAGGTTTTTGAAAAATTTTGAAGATACAGATAAATGTGGGTTTTAAATTCTGAAAGATTACTTGATCTTGAAATTTATCACCTTAAATGCAGCAATTTATTTCCATAAGCGCATTCCTGTTGAAATCCAATAAGTCTTTGTGGGAGATTATCATTATAGGCCCACAATGGAAACAAATAATAGACTGTCCTGAGTGCTGTTTAGGGGAAAGGAGTGTTAAATTTCTTGACTCCTTACGAAGCTGTAATCCAAGAACCAACATACCCCCCCCCCCACCCCCTACTGGCACAAAGGACCCCAGCCTTTAATCAACAGCATAAAGACAAATGAAAATGTAAGAGGTTTAACTCTGTTTCATAAATAAGCAGATAGATTAGCTGCCCTGCCATCAAATGAAGAACAAGTTCTCTGCTAACTACAGTCTACTAGACTTATCACCACTGAAATACCTTCCGATTGCCAGTTCGAATCCCGTAAATGCCAAAAAGAGAGACTGCTCTGTTGGGCCCTTGAGCAAGGCCCTTAACCTGCAATTGCTGAGCGCTTTGAGTAGTGAGAAAAGCGCTACATAAATGCAAAGAATTATTAATTATTATTAAAAGCATCTAACAGTTGAAGGAATCTGACAAGAACAATCAAAGGATAATTGACACTCAGATTTTTGAAGAGGACAAATGTGTTTCTTAAAATAAATGTATGTATGTTATATACGTTTTATATGTATGTTATGTATATATCTGTTACTGACATTTGACCCATATTGGTAAAGAAAGTCATGCCAGCATGCACACAGAGTTTTCAAACACAATTTATACTCTTATAACAGACTTTTAACATTGCTTTACACTGCAGTGCCTAACATGCCTTTCTGCTTCCAATATTTGAATGCATTTATCTGCATTTTTCTAAATGTTTAAACTGCTACTGCAGCTGATGAATGCAATGTAAAACAAAGTCTCAAACATATGAATACGAACAGATGTCAGCTACAACTATACTGAGTCGCTCTCTAACAAAGTGCCTTTCACTGAGGTCCTGGCTCTTTTTGTATTTTCAAATAACAGTAGCTGCATCTAAAGCTACTCTAACACCCTGGATCTGTGAGAGAACATTTTCTTTCAAAACTCCACTGACAATCCAGCAGACCTGTTCTTACATTTCTTTCCATTCTTCTGTATAGGCTGCCCTCTGTGTTGGCTATTGAAAATGCATTTCAAGGATGTCTCTGAGCTTCTCAAAGCTGGCGTCTCCTGAAGTAATATTACACTCCTTGCCCAGAGGCTAGCTGGGATAATGGAAATATTATAAGTCCAAATGAAATACAACTAATAAGAATTTGCTTACTACCTGCTTCAATAAAGGTTAGTGAGTATAAGAGAATGATTAATCACTAAATGGAATTTACAAGTGAAATGTGTAGTACTAGGGTGTAGTACCGTGTTAGCCATTATGAATGTAGAGAAAAGCCAAGCAAAATGACACCTTTTATTGGCTAACTAAAAAGATTACAATATGCAAGCTTTCGAGGCAACTCAGGCCCCTTCTTCAGGATTGCCTGAAGAAGGGGCCTGAGTTGCCTCGAAAGCTTGCATATTGTAATCTTTTTAGTTAGCCAATAAAAGGTGTCATTTTGCTTGGCTTTTCTCTACAAGTGAAATGTGTAAATGTGAAAAACTATATATACATTTTTACTTCTTTCATTCCCTGCTGTCTAGAATCCAAATGAATGGATATTATACCTCATGAAAATAAGGAATTTATTTTAAATAGTTGACCAAACAGGGAAGTAAAAATTAGGACAAACAGCAGAAATATTCAGTATCAGTGCCAAGAATGGATGGCCTGAAATACAGTGCATACAGAGACACAACATAAACTTGTGTTTTAAATTTCATATTTACTTATATTTTGTATTATGTTAACCATATTTTGATGAAGTAATTATTTTCTCTACTTGATACATTCAGTATTGCTTGCATGAAAATGAAAGCACAGTATGCCAATAATTCTGAAAAAATATGAGCACATAACCTACAGTTTTCAACAAAATAGTAAAAGAAAACCATTCATGTGATTGAAAGTAAAATTATTTTATTACTTGACTTAAGAATCAATCAATAGAATAGGACAGCTATAATTTTCACAGCAAAAAATGTGTTTACTGGTTAAACCTTTTTGATGAATTATTATTAAATATAAGCTTGTTACCCAACAAAAATATATTTAGAGATATACTATAAATACATTATTTTGTTACAGAAAAAAATGCCCATCAGAAGGAAAAAAAAGCCACACCATTTACACAGACAGGGGTTACCCAGCATATACTGAATTAGCACTGGTAAATAGTAATTTTGAATTCCAATTATTACCCCCTTCTTCCAAAGTTGGCACAATGATGGACCACTATAAATGACCTGCAGTAGCTTATCTTTTTAAATAACGGGACTTTACCAACTGTCTCTAATTTGCCATCTGAAATATTTTACCACTGGTCAGATATTTAATAACAAAAGAATACAAAGTCTAACTAGTGACCTTATTAGTATTCCAGCTTTTTGGACAGCAGCTGACATGAATAATGGTTGTTTAAACCGTAAGAAATGAAATATTTAATTAATAAAAACAAATGCTACTTCACAGACTGAACTTCACACACTGACTTGAACTTTAATTAATGTGTTCCAATTCTAATAATGAGAATTAAGCTTTGAAAGTGTTCATTTGGTTTTTCCAAACTATTTGCAAAAACTACCATAGGCCTACTCTATTCAAAAATGAATGGCTTAATGCAGTCATTCATAAGTGATGGGGCACAAGACGTTTAAAAGCCTATCAATTACACAGTATTTCTGTTCACAGGATTCTCTTCAACCTGCATGAATGCAAAAGAAAAGCACAATGGCTTCTTATAAACTTACCTTGTATGACCAAGTGTGACATGATATTTTCCATGTGTTTTTGTACAGAAATGTTGTATGGATAGTAATTTGCTGCTTTCATCTTCTAAACAGGGATGAACTGTTCATTGGAATTACCAAAATAATTCCCAGTGGGCTTCCCTCTTCCTGAGGGTCATGCTTGTCTGGCTACTGACTAAGAGACCAAATGAGTGAGAAAGAGAGAGAGAAACAGACATGGCATTAACAGCCCTCATGACATCCTCAGTGCACCCTTTCAATTACATAATGCTAATAAAGCCCTGGGCAGTTCCCAAGTGCCCCAACCTAACTACCTAGCTGAAGCAAAGAAGAGAGAGAGAAAGACGGGGAAAATCTAAAAAGAAACGTCAGAGGTGAAAACTTAAAAGAATTTAACAACATGTAAGAAAAAATAGAGATGTATGAGTGTGGGACTGCAGCAAGATCCAAGAGTAGAAGTGGTCCGCTTATTGGCCTGTTTTCTGTGACAACTTAAAATGGTGCATAAGCCTAGATACTTCATTAGAAAGTTGAAATTAACAGCAGCATCAAAATATTTATTAAGCAGCAACCATTGTGGAGAATAGCAAGTTGAAAGGTTTTTTTTTTTTCTTTTTACTAAATACAGACAAAATGACAGGATATAAACAAAACATACAACACAAAAGAACTGATTAGTAACTTGGTATTAACAAGACAATATCATAGTTGTATGGTTCTATAATTTTATCTCCTCAACTTCATGTGGCCAATGATGTAAGCTATTGTATGCTCTATATTACAGGAATGAAACTTTCAAACAACTGAGGAGTGGAGTTAACATTAGTTAGCTGGCAGACTAAAACTTAACTTTGTACATCTGCTCTTAATTGTTTTGTCAAGGATCAGTCAAGTGCTGCATCTACAGTGCAGTAAGCATAGCTGGTGAGAGCAGCAATATTATCAGAAAGAGTCAGGGGTACAATGCAGCATTTGCAAAACCTGTGTTTTTACGTCAGTCAGTATACTATACTACTGCTTTACTTAATGAACAGTACAAACTGCGTAATGAGTACATGCACTAATGTGGGTTGCTAGGATGGCTGGTAACCACCTTCTATCTAAGTTAATGGTCATATTCTTAAGTTTAAAAAATAGAAGACAAAAAAAAAAACATGTTCCTTTTTATGTCTCAGTAGCAGACTCCGTCCCACAGTGCAGGAGCCAGATGCTGTTTGAAGTTTAGATATTGTTTTCTTATTTTAAACTAGTCTTTGAGATACTTTTTCTAGGAATCTATACATATTAATAAAAGGCAAAGCCCTCACTGACTAACTGACTGACTGACTGACTGACTGACTGACTCATCACTAATTCTCGAACTTCCCGTGTAGGTGGAAGGCTGAAATTTGGCAGGCTCATTCCTTACAGCTTACTTACAAAAGTTAGGCAGGTTTCATTTCGAAATTCTACGCGTAATAGTCATAACTGGAACATGTTTTTTGTCCATATACTCTAATGGAGGAGGCGGAGTCACGTATCGCATCATCACGCCTCCTACGTAATCACGTGAACTAAAAACAAGGAAGAGATTTACAGCACGAGTCAAACGCGGGAACGAAGGTAAATGACGTTAATTTTTGAGTGTCTTTTAATACTGTGTAAGCATACATATTAACACGTGCAATTAAACGTGTGCATTTACGGGGTGATTTCTCAGGCTTAAAAGCTTGCCTTTTATCAAACGCGGGAACAAAGGTAAATGACGTTGTTCACTGTCTTTTAATACTGTGTAAGCATACATATTAACACATGTGCAATTAAACGTGTGCATTTACGGGGTGATTTCTCAGGCTTAAAAACTCGCCTTTTACTAAAAAGCTAAATGCAAACTGTTTTCATTCTGAAGGGCACAAACCACGTTAGATTTCAGACGTTAAACGCGCAAAAATGTCGGTACACCAGATAAATAAGCGCAACATACTGTATTATCAGTTGTATTATATGCTTACAATACATATAGAAATGTGTTAATCGTTAACTAATATTATGGCATGGTGTTTTTCGACTCGCGCCTTGATTTAAACAATTGCATTTCTTGGTGGGTTTGCGTAGCTTATTGTCAATATCTTTACACCTCTTTTTAAGACTTAATTTTAAAAGGTTTTCTTTTCTTAATTAAAATTTAAAAGCAATACTTCACCATTGCGAAGCCCCTCTAGCGCTGACGTCCGAGGTTTGATTACCGTAAGCGACTGCAGTGAGTGTGTACGCCTGATGAGCCAAGAATAAGGGGGAAAGACGTGTCGCGTACTCTTTGCATTATTTGACAGTAAACTATTTTCAATCATTCTATGATCTGCTTCTCACAACTGAAGGCACCGTGGCTGATGTTACGTCACTTGCTGGCCAACCATAAGCGTTACCTGGTAGGTAACCAGCCACTCACTTCACTCCCTTACGGGAATCGAACCTCGGACATTAGCGCTTCAGGCAAAGCCCCTAAAATTGCGCCACGGCGTGTGGTTCGTTTATTTGACAACATGTAGATCGGGGTAATTACATTCCGCGCCACGGCGTGTGGTTCGTTTATTTGACAACATGTAGATCGGGGTAATTACATTCACGGCATTCGTAGTCTGATTCACAATCTGATTGTATGGGTGGTTACCTACCAGGTAACGCTTATAGTTGGCCACCAAGTCAGGTTGAAGTGATCACTCGAGTGAAGGCAGCTTCACAAAAAAACAGATCCTTAACAAACTGTTATTAGTATATTTTCCCTCAATTTAAAAAGGTTTTCTTTGCTTCTTAATAAAAATTTAAAAGCGGTACTTCGCCGGTGCGAAGCGCGTGGATTTGACCGACTGACACATACAGATATATTCATGAGTGCAGGTACTTCAGAAAGAAAGCACCGTGTAAACCTAAAGTTTAAATTAAGTTCATAGACCTACAAAAGGTTGCCATTCATTTGAGGCAAGATTGCTTTTCTTCTGTACAACTATACGTTGCATTCTCAAGAGTGTGCTTGCACGGCTTCGGATATAGATAGATATATATATATATATATGTATGTATGTCTATATATAAATATGTAAGCTTATAAGTACTGCCTTACTTCTCTTTAAGAAAGGAAGATGTAATGATACTTGATTTAAACGATTCCATGTCTTCCTGGGTTTGCTCAGCTTATTGTCAATATCTTTACACCTTTTTTTAAGACTTATTGACTGAAACGGGCTTTCACGAAAAAAGTTAGGGCTTTGCTACAGGATACACTGTCCACAAGTTAAGCAAGTAAAAATAAAATATATATTTCTGTTTTATTTAAACCTTTTAAGTTCGTATGCATAGCCCCATTTGGCTGTTTAATTTTTTTTTTCTTTCTTCAGTAATATTTAATCTCCTTAAAGAAAAAGAACATATCCATTTTACTTTTTTTGTATCTCTTTAGTAATATTTTAGTGTAAAAGGATAACCAGTATTTAAACCTTTTATGTTACTTTATAAATTTATTTTACACAATGTTGAAAAATTAATAAGAAAGCTACATATTTTGCCAGCTGCTGCTTTAATTTTCAATGAAATGAAAAAACCTCTCCAAGAGAAAACGTCAATAAAGAAGAAACAGTTTGCACTATCTAAAAATGAGAAACCCTCATTTATAAAAGTTTGCTGCAGATGACTTAACTGAAAATAAATGAATAGTTCCTATGTGTATAATACATATTTATCTATTTTACTTATGCCTTTATTCCAGCAACTTGCAACATGTGAGGTACAATTTGTTACATTACTTTTGTATTTTGCAGCACAGGCAGGTGAAGTGACTTCCTCAGGGTCACACAGTGGTGTCAGTACCAGGATTTGAACTGACAAGCTCCGGGTTTACTGAAATATTACTGAAGAAAGAAAAAAAACGAAAACGGGAAAATAGGGCTATGCATACAAATGTCCATCCATCCATTATCCAACCCGCTATATCCTAAATACAGGAGCCAATAAGTAGATATGTATATATACAGTATATATATATATATATATATATATATATATATATATATGTGAATGTATGTATGTATATATGTATGTCTATATTTTATATATATATATATATATATATATATATATATATATATATATATATATATGTAGATATGTAAATTTGTATATGTGTATATATATATATATATATATGTATATGTGGATGTGTATATGTATATATATGTATATGTAGATATGTGTATATGTAGATATGTATATATATGTATATGTATATATATATGTTTACATAACCTCTTTAACACACTACTTCTCCGCTGCGAAGCGCGGGTATTTTGCTATATATATATATATATATATATATATGACAGCAACACTCATAACAATGACAACACAATTACATATATATATATGTAGATATGTATATATATATGTGTCAATCTATCTATGTATGTATGTCTAGATATATATATATATGTAGATATGTATATATATGTAGATGTGTATATATGTAGATATGTAAATATTTATGTATATATATGTGTCTGTGTGTGTATATATATATATAAATATATGTAGATATGTGTATATATATGTAGATGTGTATATATGTAGATATGTAAATATTTATGTATATATATGTGTCTGTGTGTGTATATATATATATAAATATATGTAGATATGTGTATATATATGTAGATGTGTATATATGTAGATATGTAAATATTTATGTATATATATGTGTCTGTGTGTGTATATATATATATATGTGTATATATATATATATATATATATATATATATATATATATATATATATATATATATATATATATATATATATATATATGTGTGTGTATGTATACGTGTGTGTTTATGTATGTGTGTATATATATGTTGATATGTGTATATATATATGTATATATATGTGGATGTGTATATGTATATATATATGTAGATATGTGTATATGTAGAAATGTATATATATGTTTATGTATATATATGTTTATGTGTGTGTGTGTGTGTATATTATATATATAAAAGACAGCAACACTCATAACAATGACAACACAATTACATTGACAATCATGTTACGTTATTTTTAAAATGTTTCCTTGTTTTTTTTCATAACCTCTTTAACACACTACTTCTCCACTGCGAAGCGCGGGTATTTTGCTAGTGACTAATATTTTGAGCACTAACAATTTAAAGAATGGGTCTATGCTAAAGTACAGAGATGTAATTAAATTTAGCACATGGGTTCAGTTCCCTCGTGAGGTAACTAAGGTACATCTGCTTTTGAAAACTTTTCAGGCCTTAAGATTGTTCAGGCCACTGGGTTTGCAAGCTTCATCCATCAAATGTATCAGTTCTTGTGTGCTCAGCTCTCCCTAAGCTATTGCTAACTAACAGTCTATGTCTGTGTTTTTAAGGAAAGCAAGTCCAGTTTTCTGATTGCACTAAGTCTGTATTTGTCAGAAAATCTGTCAAAACAGTGGTTTCAAGGTTCACCTGTTAATATAGAACCTAATATTAATTAAGATGCCTTTTTCTAAGTTCCTATGTACATACCAGACCTTTTGGAATATTAATTAAATTCTTGATGAGTTCTGTTAAATACTGGAAGTGCTCTAACATTCAAGGCTGTAGTTTGAGTTGTTAAGTGCAGACACTGAAGATGATTTACAATAATAACACAATAGCTTCAATTGTGCTGTGCCTCTTACAAAATGTAGCCACTCAAAACCTTGTGAAAGTATGACATTCCATAATAACAATGTTTTTATCTACTGCTCAATAAGAAATAAATATTAGTGCATCCCATTTGTAGCTTATTTATTTTTGGGGCTAACACTGAATTTTGGGAAAGGACCACTGGTGTCAGCACAATATATATCCATTATTTAAAAAACAGAAAAAAATATGAGCATCTATAGTGATAGAACCAATATTAACACACACTTCATACAACAAATGTGCTACCACTGATCCACTACCAATTATTACTACTGACCCTGAACTTACTGTAACACTTCCACAGCATAGACATTTAAAACCTCTCTAAAATTTGGTTCCAAAAGTTACTTTTGCAAGCAGATCTAACAAAGACCAATGGTTGCAAAAGTGCCATCTAGTGGTATACGTGATTTCACTGCACCCTTTAGCATTTAAAGAAATACCTAGAGATGGGAAAATGATACTGAAGTGTCAAAGCTTGTTGTCAGTCAATCTGAAGCGTAGTGAATCTAATCACTGTGTCGAAGCTTGTGTCAAAGCACTGCTGTCACATGACCCATGACGTCATCACTGCTTCACAGTGCACTTCATTGATTTGACAGCTTTGGTGCTAAATTAACAGGTAGCCTATATCAGGGGTTCTCAACATCAGTCCTGGGGACCCACTGTGGCTGTAAGTTTTTGTTCCAACCAGTTTCTGTGTTTAATTGGACTCCTGGGCTAATTAACTGAACTGTTATTTCCCAGATTCTGTGTTTTTTGGGAAAATTAGAAATTAGAAAACTAAGTTTGGTTAAAAAATGAGATATACTGTATATATTAAAATGTACTAAGCAGTTATATGGAAATAATATATTTTTTTTCATTTTAACAATATTTTCATCTTGATTTTCATTCTGCTTTTCTGGGTTTTCTAATTGTTCAATCCATTAGTGGGCCTGATGCTAAAGTAGTTGAAGCATTTCATGATTCAGTGTTGTTTGCCTGGGTGTCTGCTCTGCTCGTTTTTAATTACTTTTAAACTGCACAGAGAAAGGGCAAAATATAATGAAATTAAATCCCTAGCAAAACCAGAAATATTTCTAGATGTCTTATAAATGTAAAAATCATGCCTCTGTGCTTTCTTAATGTAGAATAAGAGAAGAGAAAAAAAATACCAGCTAATTAATTGAGATCAGTGTTATCAGTTGTCACTGTTTATGAATCTGGTTGAAGCAAAAACCTGAAGGCACAGTGGGCCCCCAGGACTGATTTTGAAAACCCCTGGTCTACAGTATATAAAATGCATCACTCTCATTCAACAATGTTGGATTGTGAGGAGAGAGAGATTTGGAGAGCTTTTGTGACAGATGCCGACTAACAGCGGGAAACGGCGTTCAAAAGTTTGGGAGCACTTTGATCTCATACCACCGGATAAGGTAGAATATGTTGCCTCCTTATGGTCTACATTTTATGTTCTGATTTGAATTTTATTCTTACACTGTTAAATGAAATGATAAAATTATTGTGTCTCAATTATACAATACTGTGTAGGTGCAGTGTTTGCTGTGCACCCAAGAGTTGTCTTACAACAATAACACGTCATCCATTGTTGAGACACCTGCATGATGATAGTCCAGCAGAGCAAAGCAGCAACCCTGTTGTTGCTGGAAACCCTGACAGTAAGTTAATTATTTCTCCAAATTAGGATAAAATGTGTATATATAAATATACCTAACAATAAAAATATATATTCATAAAATGTATCATACGTAACCTTTATACTATCTTATAGGTACATGAGAGAGCCACAACTAGCAAGATCAGAGGAACCCCTCACTTACTGGCCAGCACGCAGGACTCTTTATTCTACATTGTGGAAAATGGTCTCAAAATATCTATGCATTCCAGCAATCCATGTGAGAGAATATTTTCCAAAGCTGGGGAAGTGGTGAGCCAGAAGAGGAGCCTACTGAAGCCTGCCACAGTAGAAAAGATATTATTTTTGAATAAAAACACGTGAAGAAAAATCCCTATGTCACCTCACTTCTGTTTATTAGCATTCCTTATGTACCATATCCACATTACTAACCGAGAATGGTAAACCGGATGGACGCAGGGACATCCGGCCATGGGCCGTAGCCGCAAAAACACGTACTGCGCAGGCGCCCCAAAAAATGAGGCGCCGCGAGAGGCGGCCGAGACCACAGAAAAAAGGAGTGAGCACAGAAAAAAGGAGTCAAAGAAATGAGGCGCCGCGACCACAGAAAAAAGGAGTCAGCACACAAAAAAGGAGTGAAACGCCAGCGACGCACACAGCGCCGCACCCATGGGAAGCAACGTAAAATTAGAAATGAGGCGCCCATAGCACACAGAAAAAAGGAATCAGACGCCGGCGCTGTGTGCACGAAGCCCATGGCACACGAAACGGAACACACACAAATAAGAGAATTAAGACCCACGACACACAAAGCCCCCCTGCAGTAACTGCAATAAGAAATGAGGTGACGTGCCCCTAGAACACCAAAAAGAAAGGAGTCAGACGCAAGCGCCACATAGCACACGAAACGCTACGCACACAAAGAAGAGGATTCAGACCCACTACACACAAACACCCCCTCCACTAACAAAGATAAAAAAGTGAGGCAACGCGCCCCTAGCACACAAAAAAAAAGAGGTCAGACGCAAGTGCCACACAAACCCATTGGACACAAAGCGGGACAGACTACGGACATAGCACAAAAAACATACACAAAAACGAGGATTCGGACCCACGACCACACTAACATAAATAAGAAATGAGACACAAAGCCCCACTAGGGTTACCACTTTTAATACAGAAAAATAAGGGACGCATACTGTAGCGGGGGCCACATCCCAGTGCCAACACTTTGCAGACTCTACTTAAAAGACCCGCCCTCCTCACTGGGCAGTTAAAATGACCAATCAAACTAACGATGACATCAAGTATTACCCAATCAAAAGTAGGAAAGGAGGCATCTTCATAAAATGCGTGTGAGATGATTTGCATGAGACGCTGCTTTAAAAAAAAGGATAAAAAATTACGGGACAAAACCCTTCCCGTATTGATTCAAAACGGGACGCGCAATTTCATTCTCAAATACGGGACGATTCCGTATTTTACAGGACGGGTGGCAACCCTGCCCATTACTAAACGAACCGTCCGTATTAAACATACGTCATCTGAACACATTCAAATTAGGCAGCATAGGTCGATCTCATTATACTGATCCACTATTAACCGTTTAACCACAGAAACGCCTCCATATTAACAGTGAGTGCGATCCTCCTTATTACTTATCCATATATCTAACGCTGCAGAACAAACAAGTAATGAATTCACGATCACAGGTACAAAACGATACGGCTCAAGTGACGGAACCAAACACACGAACCCGCATGAAAAAAAAACAATACACGTCAGCGCATACAACGCGCTTCTGAAACCCCGGAAGAAAAAATGTCTCGGCTCCAAAAACGCAAAGCTCAACTAACACATTAACAGAAACGAGCGCAAATGGACAGACACAATGAACGTACACGCATACAGCACGCGTCTCAAAGTGCTGCATCGAAACAGGCAAGGGTTCAAAACGAAACACCTCGAGTCTCACAGATACAAAAACGGCAGCGAAGGGACAAAATAAATAAACGCAATTCATGAAAATTCATTGGGATTACTGAATGTCATTTACAATCATTATCATTCACTTAACTTCCCTGAAGAAACAACTGGCAATACAAGTAATGAATTTACACGTTATTGTCAAAAGGGTCAAATTAGACTGCCTCCTTTACATTCATATCCTGCATATCTACAGAAGCTTCTAACTGACGAAGTACCTGAAAGTGAAAACTTTATGAACTGCATTAGATCCTACAATAGTTCATTTGCTTTTGCATCTAATGTCATCCAGTCACTTACTCAACACCATTGATAAACTTCTACAAACGTTGATAAATAATAATATTCCCTTTAGAGCAAAGGTACTTTTATTAGGGGGAGATTTTACACAGTGCTTAGTTATTGTTCCACATTCCATGCGCTCGGCTATTCTGCAGTCCACCTTAACATACGCAGACAATTGGCATTGCTTTCAAAAGAGTTACGGAGATATTTGGAACAGCAATCTCATTACACCAAATACCCCTTTTAACACAACAAACTATATTATGTCCAAAAAATATTAATGTTGATCACATTAGTAACCAGGTCATTTCATTACTTCCTGGAGTTGCACAGCTCTTTCTAAGCTCTAACAAAATTGACTCTGATGACGACAATGACCATCTTAATTTCCCCTTAGAATATTTGAACACTATTAACCCAGCCGGATTAACACAACACAATCTTAGCCTTAAAAACGGAACAATAATCATGCTATTAAGAAACCTTAACACTAAACAGTATTTATGCAATGCTACACGTTTAGTTGTCAACACCATGCCACACAATGTTATTGAAACAAAACTTCTTACAACATCACATGCTAACAATACTGTTCTGATTCCTAGAATTAACCTTACCAGTTCTGACCTGGAATTACCTTTTACTCTTAAACGGCGACAGTTCCCCATTAAAACCAACCTTGGCCATGACCATCAACAAATCACAAGGACAAACAATACACAAAGTTAGCATCTACCTCTCTGAGCCCGTTTTTGGACATGCACAACTTTATTTGCTTCCTATATGCGTCATCTACACCTTCACACTATGCTATATCTCATTCATTCTTCACGCTCTTTGTAATTTCACAACACCAGGGGTTGGCGAGTGAAGCGAGCAGGGGGCGGAGCCCCCTAGTTATTCCCTAAACAACTGGTGAATAAAACTAAAGTTATAAACAGAAATAAAAAAGACTAAACAAAACAAGACATGTGGGTGTTCATCCAACCCCATCACCTGCTGCAGGAAATATCTCTGGTATGTCTTTTAAGTCCAGTGTTTTGGATTCAAACTTGCTTTTTAAAAAAAAAAAAAAAACTCTCTAAATTCTAAATCTGCTTGAAATGAACCTTCAGACATTTTAGCCATCATACTCAAACCAAGTTATATTTGTTCTTAAATTGAATCTGGAATGTGTCTTGTGTTTGCACATTAAGTCTGGTACAGTGCCAAAGTCTCTTCTAAGAAATAAATTCATTAGTTAATGTCTAATGTTTGGGTATTCATTAAAAAATATAAATGGACAACGACCTTAGCAGAATTAAATGAACACAGACTTTTCTGACCTTTTACTGGTGGCATGAGACTGAAACAGTGAGTGCTGCTTCACTTGTGCTCTTGAGTATTTGCCTTAGCCTTAGTTAACCACCGTATGTCGCTGTTCATGCTGGGGCTAGGGCTTCAAATCTTTTTTGGCACAAGTAGAAAGAAAGCCTCAAACTTCATGAGGCTTCATTTTCCCATCACTAGAAATACCACAACAAAAACTGATAAATTTTTTTATATGCTATTTACTCTACTTACTTTATGACATAATAGAAGGCAATCATGACCAGAGCTGTACCATGAAAAACTATGTGAAAATTGTCTGTAGAAAAAAGAAAACTTACATTACTAGTGTCTCAGTCGTACGATCAAAATGTGCATTTTTGCTAAAATATTTACTTCTGGAATCATCAACGTGCATATAAACAGGAAACGTTAAGCCACATGGAAAAGACTTTTTGAATTGAAGATCCGCCTTTCCACCACATGCATTGGTCAAGAATCCTGTCCTAAACTCAAAAAGTTAATCCCTGGAAAATTAGTTACTTTCATATGATATTTAAACACATCAGGCAAAATGATTTTCAATATTTAAAGTGAATTCTGACAATTAATTCTGTAATGTCTACAGGTGGTTTGATTTCAGACAGCTTTTCAAAAATGAAATTACAAAAGAGAAAAATATTTGGTCTACAGAAATAGTTGCTGCTTGAGAAGTCTTAAGAATTTTTACCTATATCAATTTAGTTTTTTCATCATCACATTAAAATAAATAACAGCATGAGATAATAGCAATGAAAAAACTAACAAATATATCGTCTATCTGATTGCAGCAGAATAAATGAGAGACATTTGGTGGGGTATTAACTATAATAAATATTGTAGTGTGCACTCTGATGGTGTTGTTTATGGGGTTAGCCACACTGGCTTTAGAAGGTCATACTTTTTAGCATTTTTATCTTAGACAAAATAACTCCCATGTTTCTTAAAAGGACTTGAAGAAAATGGAACAATGTTAGTTTTTACCCAACATAAATGGATACTAAGTTAATTTAACACACATCAGAATGACTGATGATTCACTCATTCATCCATCCAATCTATCTACCAAAACCCACTTATCTAGAGAAGGGTTGTAGGGAAGCTGGATCCTGTCTCAGCATGCACTGGGCACAAGGCAGGAACGATCACTGGGTAGGACTGCTGGTCCACTGCAGAGTGAACATACTCACAAATAAACACACACTAAGACCAGTTTAGCATCGCTAATCCAGCTAACCCCCACATCAATAAATTAAAAAAAAAATTTGCTAAAAAAATATGAAGAACTTCATTAGGCCTGCAGAGCAGATTGTTACCTGCTTTTCCAGTTTAACATTCTACTGATCTTCTTGTCATAGAATCTTTGATAAGGCTAATGTAATAAAAATTGGGCACTTTATTTGAATTCATTGAATTACATAAACTTAATTATTCTGTTTCTAGATTTGGCTTTGCCGTTTGGACAAAAAAGCGGGCACCAGATGTCGTTCTTTATGTTTAAGTGGTCAGCATCTATTGCACATGCGCCAGTATGTGTGGGTGTGTATCTGTGAGTTTGAGGGAATTTGTTATAATATGGACAATCTTTAAAAGTCTGCTTTAAATGAAAGCTTCTGGCAGCAGCAGAGGTCAAACAAAATGGAGGGTGGGTGGGCTTCTCAAAAAACCAAAACAACCCCAGTAGATTCTTTTGGGTATTTTTGTCTAACTTTAAGGAATATGTCTTTGGCATTGTTTGAGATGTACAAAGCTCAGGGCTTAGACTGACAGGCTCAGCAGGGAAGCAGCCCCTACAATTCTCTCATGAAGAGGGGGATTTATTTTTTCCCAGGCCAATTATCCAATTGGGAAGGAGATGGGGGTGGGGGCAAATGATGCAACTTTTCTCTTTTTGACAGTTGGGAGTGAGAAGAAAAAAAAAAAGTAAAGTGTAGGCAATCTTTAAACATTGCATTCACCCTATTATTTACATAATGTTTTAAAGATGCTACAGGAGGCTGACATGCTGACCCTGTTGTTTTTTTTTATTACAGTGTCCTGTCTCATGTCTGCAGTTGCAGGTTTTAGTGCCGATATACTGTATTACAATTTGTAGCTTTAAATTGATAGCAGTGATGCTTTAAATATACATTTCCATATATCAGGAGAAAAGTTCAGGTCTAAGCATATCTTTTTTAATAGTACTTTCAAGTTTTGAATTGGAAGACAGATGACCTTGCCTCATTTCAACTTTTAGGGCAAATACCTTTTAGGATATGAAACTTTAAATCCCTACAACAGGCTCTGCACACAATCTCCCAATTGATCACATCTGACACCAAAATGTATAACTGAATAAAGCCTCTGAAGTTCTTGCCTTTTTTGTGTGGAAGCAGGAAGTATATTTAACAAGTTGAACACAGGAGATTCTGTACAAAAACTAGAGCTAAACTACACTGCTCTGAAATTTCACACAATTTAATAAAGGATTGAAGGAATTGGGAAAGCAGTTTTGTTGAATACTGTTTTAAACCTCTGTAGAAAACAGCATGATGCTTGCTTACACTCCTCAGCATCCAAGTACAACACAAGGCCACATTGGCGGTTTAAGACTGGAAAAGGTACTGAGCCTGGAACTCACTGAAACATATCAGCGAGCCAACACACTAAACATAATTATGTATAATTTGAGTTTCATGCAAACTCTAAAGAGGAATAATACTTTAGAAAAGGTCTCAAAGAATCTGTCCCCTTCCTCTGGTACCCTGCAGATAAAAACACATGCTGGACAATTGTATGGGCACCAGTGTGAAGAACCTTAATTTAATATGACTAAAGTATATTTCTTTTATTTCATAGTAAAAGAAAACAACATGGTCAAATAAAACTAATATAGCATAGATTCAGATTAGTAGCTATTACCAATAATAATAATTAAAAGGAAATAAGACTTCTCAAAAGGCTAACTATATGTATATTTTTTATAGCCCAATAAAAAAATAATGACAGATATTACTACATCCCATGTAATGTATAAATAATGAAAGTGGCATAATTCACACTTAAAAAAATTCATCCTGCCATTTTGAATTCTGCTTGCTTTGGTAACTACCATTTTATAAAACAAATATTTAATTTAAACATACATTAATATAGTATACAGTAATCCCTCCTCCATCGCGGGGGTTGCGTTCCAGAGCCACCCACGAAATAAGAAAATCCGCGAAGTAGAAACCATATGTTTATATGGTTATTTTTATATTGTCATGCTTGGGTCACAGATTTGCGCAGAAACACAGGAGGTTGTAGAGAGACAGGAACATTATTCAAACACTGCAAACAAACATTTGTCTCTTTTTCAAAAGTTTAAACTGTGCTCCATGACAAGACAGAGATGACAGTTCTGTCTCACAATTAAAAGAATGCAAACATATCTTCCTCTTCAAAGGAAACAGAGAGGAAAGCAAACAAATCAATAGGGCTGTTTGGCTTTTAAGTATGCGAAGCACCGCCGGTACAAAGCTGTTGAAGGCGGCAGCTCACACCCCCTCCGTCAGGAGCAGGGAGAGAGAGAGAGAGAGAGAGAGAGACAGAGAAAAACAAAGTCAAAAATCAATACGTGCCCTCTGAGCTTTTAAGTATGCGAAGCACCGTGCAGCATGTCGCTTCACGAAGCAGCTGCACACAGAAGGTAGCAACGTGAAGATAATCTTTCAGCATTTTTAGACGAGCGTCCGTATCGTCTAGGTGTGCGAACAGCCCCCCTGCTCACACCCCCTACGTCAGGATCAGAGAAAGTCAGCGCAAGAGAGAGAGAGAGAAAGTAAGTTGGGTAGCTTCTCAGCCATCTGCCAATAGCGTCCCTTGTATGAAATCAACTGGGCAAACCAACTGAGGAAGCATGTACCAGAAATTAAAAGACCCATTGTCCTCAGAAATCCGCGAACCAGCAAAAAATCCGCGATATATATTTAAATATGCTTACATATAAAATCCGCGATAGAGTGAAGCCGCGAAAGGCGAAGCGCGATATAGCGAGGGATCACTGTACTCTTGATTGATAAACTCAATGCATATATATATATATATATATATATATATATATATATATATATATATATATATATAATTTAAAGTAAAAAAAAACCAAACACTATATAAAATATACAAGCAAATACAGTACATACATAAGACTCTGAGAGGCTCTCCAGCTGCTAAAGAGTTACGTAGCCCAAAAGCGGAACCAGGCGATTGAGCACATAATGGCAAACCACTGGTGCAAGAGGGAGAGACAGTCAAACTTACACTCAAACTTACAATGGGTGTGGGACCTACAAATTATAATGTGTGAAGAGAGAAACACTAGATGGTGGTACATCTTGCACACACTGAGGACATCTCAAGTAACATACCTTTGAGAGGGATGTCGTAAGAACCAATAGTGCGAATTCGGTACCAATATCCTGAAAACATAATGGCACCAGATTTTTTAAATTATAACCAGTACTGAGAAATTTAGTACTGTACTCATGTATGACTGTACTCTGAGAGGCACAATAATACATGATAAAGACTGATTAAAAACAACATATAAAAATTACTCACTGTGGTAATGATAACAGCAGCAGTTGACATATCTGGAAATGCTTTTGTGTTCAGAAAAGAGAATTTCATTGTGCAAAAGCAGGAATCATTCTACTTATTTATATATAAAAAAAAAGCAAAACCATACACAGACTGATGTTATTGTCACTTTTATCCCATTATGTAATTAGTTCAGAAACAGGTTTGTGCATCCTTTGATAGCGACATAACGTAACCGATCAAATGATGTGTAATCATTTAATTTGTATTGTGACACATTTATTTGTAAAAGGAGATGAAATTAGAACAGTAATTTTTAATACTGTCCTACACAGCCCCAATAAATAAAAAAGGCGTCTCATTCAATCTCAAGTGTAATGAGCACTTCTACAGATGCCTATCAGTCCAAGCAACTGTCCATTTTCTAACCGGTGTATACAGTTCAGGGTCGTGCAGGGATGAGACTCACACAGATCAGCAGTTACACATATAGGACAGTGATGCAGGACTTGTGGGGCAAAAAACAGTTGCAACAAGAAAGCATTATGGCTATTTGGCATGTCTACCTACACCAGTGAGAGTGAAGACATGACATGCACATGACATTTGTTACTACCAAAATAAAATTTATTTAGTATTTGAATGTTTCAAAGAACAAGGCACATCTCCTTATTCATACAACATGCACCATGTTAACAGAAATGCATAATAATAGAAACTTGCAGCTAATAGGACAAGCAAAGCAGCATACTGCATAGCTACATGTAAATCTGTACATGCTCAATTTGTGTAATTTGTTTGGCATTTGAAGACAAACTAATGTTCATTAGAATAATCTAAAAGTGAAAGCATTTATTATATATTTGAATGGTACGAAGAATGTAATGCTGCCTCATAGTTATAAATATATTGAGTACAGGTATTAACAGCCCAAGTGATTTTCATATTCTGCAGTTATACACAGTCATAAGCAATAACAAAGTCTAATCACTCACACAAAAAAAACCCTTGAAAACAGCACAAAAAAATGTTTAACACGAGTTCTGATATAAAGGATTCATATGAAAAAGGATTCATATAAAAGTTTGATTTCATACAGGGAACTTTAAATTCGTAACAAATGTAAAAAAAAAAAAAAAAAAGGGACAGATTTGGAAAATTAGAGCACCATGAGTTTCTGACATTTGAAATTTGAACTTATTATTACTCTTTAATATTTTTTAACCAGCTTGATGATGCAAATGTAAACCTTATAATAGGAAACATTACAAATTTAAACAATGTGTTCACTGACAAATAAGACATTAAAAGTATGCCGTTACAAAAATTCCTAGTTGTTTTATATGGAAATATCTGGAATTATCTAGCAATTTCACTAATTCAATGAATTTGCATATTTAGTTTGGATTTAAAATAGTAGTTTTCAGTTATTGGACATGCTAAGAAAAATTAGGTAATTCATGACATTATTTATAAACCCTATGCTGAAATCCCCCCAAAATTATGAACCCTATTGTACTAAAGAAAAAGGCACAATATTGTTCACGTCAATCAACAGAGGCACTTTAATGAAAGGCCACTGAATGGAATTTCTGTTTTTGTTAAGGTATTGAGTATTATAAAATTTTACTGGTAATTGGTGTTGAATACAATAACTCTGGTATTGTGACATCCCTACCTGGGAGCAACAGAGCAAGATAGGAAGGGTAAGGAGTGAAAATGCAGAAGATTCAGAACCAGGTCTACATTATAGGGTAAAGGGGCACTGGAGCCCAAATCAATACCAGCAAATTCAAAGCAGGGTTGAATTCTACCTTGGACAGAAGTTCATTGCTGAAAATTTGAAATTGGCAAGAAAGAACAAAAAAAAAATCTATACCATATAATAATCATTTCTTTTAAGGGGACATTTGAAAATTACCTAAAAAGTAATATTGGTTTTGCAATTTAAATAAACACTCTTTGGGCTTCAAAGGCTATTTGAAATCTTTTAGGAATTTTGCATGATTTCAGGGGTGGGAAATTCAAAAGACCCAATAAAACTTGTCCTGTACAACAGTAAATACTGTCAAATCTCTGAAAAAAACATTTAATTTACCAAAAAATACATCATATCTACAATCTGCATCTGGCCAAAGTCAAAATATACTGTCAATAGCTATGAAATAAGGTGATAAAGTCTTCTGTTTTGAAAAAAACTTAAAGATAAATGCAGTAGTATGACATTGGGAAAGGCAGATTATTAATGTGTTTACTAAACTGAGAATGACATCCATCTTACTAAAAGGATAAGTGTCTGTTTGTTGCTAGGTCTCTGTCATTCCAAAAGATGGCACATCACAAACATTAACACCGCTTTTACAAATCCCACACCAAATGGCATATAACACAGACATATACATTGCATGGTACACTGCAAAGTTTAACACTAAGATCTACCTTGATTACTGAGATTTCAACTGGTCTAATATGGATATCACAGCTAGTATGAGAAGAAAATAACATGTCTGCACTTACCAGATTGTTGCTGTAACCACAGAATCGCTTTCTGTAGTACTGCTTCACACAGCACCCCAACAAATATCACAAATCTTTATCACATTGGACCTCTTTGGGGTTTTTTCATCCCCGTTTCCAGGGCATACTAGCTATTCTACCATTGTGTAGCCTTCATCTTATAGTCTTCATCTTAGTGGTTCCAGCACATGAAAAGATAGGTTCCTTGATTATGTTCCACACTAATCATAGTTTAAACTGACCTGGCATGCTAATCCAAAATAAACCCAGGCATTTAATGTTCCCAGGATTTGAAGAATGATGTTAGTTTAATAATAAGCTAAATGAAATGTTACATTTCCAACAGCTGTGGTAAATGCCCTAAAGCACTTGTGGGGCTTTCGACACACAGTGTCAGCAAAGTTTATTGTCACGTGAAGAGCCCCTTCGGGCTGGTTTTGCAAATCCAATGAAATTAATCAGTTGTGACAGGAAAAATTCCAGAGTTGACAATCCCATGATGTTCTTTAGGAATGCTTAGGATATCTTCTTTTTTCACTCTCTTTGCTCTGCATGGCAGACTATTGTGCCAGTACACTACACATTCCCTGATATTGACCTAATAACCAATATCACTCTTCATCCCTTTTCCCACCACCTTGTTCAGGACGAACACTTTATGAAGGAATTATATTATATATATTGCATATCTCAACTAAACACACCCAACAACCATTGTGAATAAATGTCACATGTGATGTGCTTTTTCTAGTCTCTCAGGGACACTGCAAACTGCTCCAATAGTGGCTGCCTGCCATCAAGTTAACCACTCAAGGAACATGGTACTAATTTTGTTCATCATTGCATTTTAATTGCAGTGAAGACATTACAAAGCCCACTGCTGTATCCAGCCAATATTTAAAAGAGGAGAGTTAAGCAAAAATGCCAGGGCAAAAAAAAAATTAAATGAAGAAAAATGGGTCTAGATAACATGGATTTATTCTTTTTACTTTAATGAGCAGGCAGAAAATTTCTGTATTAATGAAAATAATTTTAGTAATGATCACTGAAAAAATGATATGGTGTATCTGTTTTCCAAAACAGTACAGGCAGAAGTAACATAAGTTAGCAGCTATGTCTTCCTACTGCAGCATTTGTCTACATTATTGCTATGGAGGATTTAGCCCCTTAAAATGTATTAGTAATCAAGAGCAAAAATTACTCTCTTTTTCAGTTTGCATGAAGCATTTTACCAGAAGTTGCTCACACTGGGGTTAAAGTAGGAGCTTTCTACCCAAATGCTCCACTTGTCTTACCCTCCATTTTTTCATAATTTGTGTAATTTGCCATCTGGTAAAATAGTTCAGGCAGAAAATAACATAAAATAGCAGATTCTCCCATCCCCTTTGCTGAAAATGTCCTTGAGATAAATAAATGTGCTCTGAACAACAGAGAATTGCTACTAATGTGGAACAGAAGGGCTATACTGATGTCTTTTGTTTGTCATACATCACAGAAAATGTGTGTTGGTTTCAGTGCTGTTTAGGACAGGTGCTAATTATCATCTGACAGGTTGAGCCACATGTTTCAGTGCCCAAGATGTCTTAAAATATTGTAAAAAAAACTAGAAAGTCCATCTCAACCTAGTGAATAAAAAAAGATAAAACTGGTCCTAGAAGCAGAAAACTCTAGTGAACAAGAAGAGCATTCAACAGCTGGCATTTACTGAGCACATCAGAATAAATTTACAGATGTTCTGAAAGTTGCCATATAAAGAATGATGATGATCATTAAGAATTATGATGATTTATACTCATACTGCTAAAATGAAAAACAGGCAGACATGTGAACAGTTCCTAATGCTGTGCCTATTTTTAAATCAATATATTCCTGATTGCCCATCTATCTCTCTACTTATCTTTTTCTTCATTATTCATTATTAGTTTAAGAAAATAACATTACAATAAGTATGGCACAAAAAATTTGAACACACATCTGCAGACTACTGGAGGGCAATGAAATCAATGTGTAGCTATCCTTCAAAGACACTGAAACATCTAAGAGGTAAACAGAGGCCCAGAATGATCACTTAAGAACAACATTAATACATGTTTGCCAAATTCAAAATAAGAATTTTTTTATGATAAACTGAATTGGAAATTTGTTTTCTATTGCATTACAGTGCATGGATTGAATGTTTTCAAAGAGCTAGCAACAGTATTATTATATAGCAGATTTTTCACTACATTACATACAGTTAGGTCCATAAATATTTGGACAGAGACACCTTTTTTCTAATTTTGGTTCTGTACATTACCACAATGAATTTTAAATGAAACAACTCAGATGCAGTTGAAGTGCAGACTTTCAGCTTTAATTCAGTAGCTTGAAGAAAACGATTGCATACAAATGTGAGGCAACTAAAGCATTTTTTAACACAATCCCTTCATTTCAGGGGCTCAAAAGTAATTAGACAAATGAAATAACTGGAAATAAATGTTCATTTCTAATACTTGGTTGAAAACCCTTTGCTGGCAATGACAGCCTGAAGTCTTGAACTCATGGACATCACCAGATGCTGGGTTTCCTCCTTTTTAATGCTCTGCCAGGCCTTTACTGCAGAGGCTTTCAGTTGCTATTTGTTTGTGGGCCTTTCTGTCTGAAGTTTAGTCTTCAACAAGTGAAATGCATGCTCAATTGGGTTAAGATCAGGGGCCTCATGTATAAACGGTGCGTACGCACAGAAATGTTGCGTACGAATGTTTCCACGCTCAAATCGCGATGTATAAAACCTAAACTTGGCGTAAAGCCACGCACATTTCCACGATACCTCATGCCTTGGCGTACGCAATTTCTCCGCTCGGTTTTGCAGACTGGCGGCACCCAGCGTCAAAGCAGTGCTACTGTTCCTGTGTGGTCAACCTTTCTTTCTTAGATCCATATTCCTGACGCGGCTTTATAAATACACTGAAATTAACTGCATATTGTTTATTAGTGTAATGCATCTGATTGTAATTAATCTGCAGCAATATAATGGTCCAGGGAATAGCCATAGTATTCCAAATATCATAACTGCTTTAGCGTTGTTACTCTCACTGCACTTCTTCTTCTTTCAGCTGCTCCCGTTAAGGGTTGCCACAGCAGATCATCTTTTTCCATATTACTCTCACTGCACCACTCGGAGTATTTATATCACTGTATCTGAGTGGGGAATCACAGCAGCAGCTGATGGGAAAGAGAATTATCGGTACACAGCATGAAGCAGACGCTGCCTTAGCCATGGAAAAACGCTTTAGAGACTTCCCAGTACGGACTTCGCGGTTTAGAAAAAGTTTCATCCCAAGAACTATAAACGCACTCAATCAGTCCATCAAGTGCTCCTTGTAGAACTGTTTACTTATAAGTACAATTACCTCACTGTAAACTTGCACTACAGTTATAATATTGCACAACCTGCGCCACTTTATAAAGCGCGTATCTACATATGATGACGGTATTCATTTTTAAGATGAAATGCAGCAAAATATGTTGATTATATTATACAGATAAAACTTTAACTTCATTTAAATAATCTGTATTGTTAATAATTAAACATGTGAGGACACGGTGCCGCAGCGCTAGCTAGTTCAGGGATTGTTCCTGCATTGCGTTGCATTCTTGCTGGTGCTGGCGCGACACTGTAAAGATAGACGGATAGAATAATTAAACATGTACTACGAAGATATTTCAATGTTCCTTAAAAGTTTTGAAGAATCGGCGTTCTAAGCTTACAAATGGCTTCACGTCTATTACATAGCTGATTGTGAGGCAATTGGGTATTTGGAATAAGAAAAGTAGGGATAGGAATAGTACGTTTGAAAGAGACAATACTGCTGTGATAAATTATTTCATCGAAGGTCGCGCATGACGCAGCACTACTCTTGCGTGAGATATGAACAAGCACTGCGCCACCGTGTTCCCATGTTTAATAAAATGCGTTCATTCCTATCATCATGAAAAAGATATCACGTATACATCTCAGTATTTTAATTATTCAGAGAGCTGTAATATCACGAATGTAATGGATTCTGTGTCCTGTCGGAGAAAGAGAAAGCCAGTTTAAGAAGCAGGTAGTGATTCACACACAGAGCACAAAGAAGATCAAATACAGAACAAAACATTTAACGTCCTACTTTAGTTACAATGGGATTTGAGAAGCTAGTAAATTAAACGATTTTAAGATGAAGTTATGATGTTCTACTTTAATGGCAAAATAAACTACGTGATTAAAGTGGAAATTTCGAGATTAAAGTTGACATTTCGTGCTTTTTTCCCCACTGTGTGCCTATTTTTTTGTCTGTACCCTAATAAGCTTTCATATGACACTCAAACGGTGGGCTACGACTTGCCTTTTCACGGCGACTTTGATATGTGATTTCTTTTTTATTTCGGGCACTGTGCGACTTTGTGAATTTGAGCTTTCGAGTTTCTCCGACACTCTGTCACTCGATCAACTTCCTTTTGTTGATTATACCACTGTTTAAACCAACAAATAGTACGTGTTTCCTTTGCCTCCACTTGGTATTCGCTGAAATTCTTATATTTTCCCCCGTGCTTTTCCCATTGTCTTTTCTCAGAAGGCTATTTATATCGATTTGCATATTCAAAGAGGCGTAATTCTGGGAGGAGTTGGGGCGGGACAGAAGGCGCGTGCACGTGCGTTACTTTTCACGCTGATCGGGATTTATGTAGTGGAAGAACGTGAAATTTTGCGTGTGCACAGATTCCTGCATCTGGATTTTTCTGTGCGTACGCACAATCCCGCTTTTGTGCTTATGCCATGTTATAGTGTGAGTTCTATGCACGGCGTTATACATGAGGCCCCAGGTGACTAACTTGGCCATTCAAGAATTTTCCACTTCTTTGCTTTAATAAACTCCCGGGTTGCTTTGGCTGTATGTTTTGGGTCATTGTCCATCTGTATCATGAAAGGCCGCCCAATCAATTTGACTGCATTTAGCTGGATTTGAGCAGACAGTATGTCTCTGAACACCTCAGAATTAATTTGGCTGCCTCTGTCCTGTGTCACATCATCAATAAACACTAGTGTCCCAGTGCCACTGGCAGGCATGCATGCCCAAGCCATCACACTGCCTCCACCGTGTTTTACAGGTGATGTGGTATGCTTTGGATAATGAGCTGTTCCACGCCTTCTCCATACTTTTTTCTTGCCATCATTCTGGTAGAGGTTGATCTTGGTTTCATCTGTCCAAAGAATGTTTTTACAGAACTGTGCTGGCTTTTTTAGATGTTCTTTAGCAAAGTCCAATCTAGCCTTTCTATTCCTGAGGCTTATGAGTGGCTTGCACCTTGCAGTGCACCCTCCGTATTTACTTTCGTGCAGTCTTCTCTTTATGGTAGACTTGGATATCGATACGTCTACCCCCTGGAGAGTGTTGTTCACTTGGTTGACTGTTGTGAAGGGGTTTCTCTTCACCATGGAAATGATTCTGCGATCATCCACCACTGTTGTCTTCCGTGGACGTCCAGGTCTTTTTGCGTTGCTGAGTTCACCAGTGCATGCTTTCTTTCTCAGGATATACCAAACCGTAGATTTTGCCACTCGTAATATTGTAGCAATTTCTCAGATGGGTTTTTTCTGTTTTCGCAGCTTAAGGATGGCTTCTTTCACCTGCATGGAGAGCTCCTTTGACCGCATGTTGTCTGTTCACAGCAAAATCTTCCACATGGAAGCACCACACCTCAGATCAACTCCATGCCTTTTATCTGCTTAATTGATAATGACAGAACGATGGACTTGCGCACACCTGCCCATGAAATAGCGTTTGAGTTAATTGTCCAATTACTTTTGAGCCTTCATAATTGCCTCACATTTTTATGCAATCGCTTTGTTCACCCCACTGAATTAAAGCTGAAAGTCTGCACTTCAACTGCATCTGAGTTGTTTCATTTAAAATTCATTGTGGTAATGTACAGAACCAAAATTAGAAAAAAGCTGTCTCTGTCCAAATATTTATGGACCTAACTGTACATGGTAAATATCTGATTGGTTAGACGGACGGACCGAGATGGGAAAGATGTGCAGCAAGTTAGAGTGATAAAGGATAAAGATGGAAACGTACTCACAAGAGAGGAGAGTGTGTTGAGCAGATGGAAAGAGTACTTTGAGAGGCTGATGAATGAAGAGAACGAGAGAGAGAAGAGATGGGAGATAGTGAATCAGGAAGTGCAACTGATTAGCAAGGAGGAAGTAAGAACAGCCATGAAGAGGATGAAGAATGGAAAAGCCGTTGGTCCAAATGACATATCTATGGAAGAATGGAAGTGTTTAGGAGAGATGTCAGTGGAGTTTTTAACCATATTGTTTAATGGAATGTTGGAAAGTGAGAGGATGACTGAGGAGTGGAGAAAAGTGTACTGGTGCCGATATTTAAGAATAAGGGGGATGTGCAGGACTGTAGTAACTACAGGGGGATAAAATTGTTCAGCCACAGCATGAAGTTATGGGAAAGAGTAGGGGAAGCTAGGTTAAGAAGTGAGGTGATGATTAGTGAGTAGCAGTATGGTTTCATGCCAAGAAAGAGCACCACAGATGTGATGTTTGCTCTGAGGATGTTGATGGAGAAGTATAGAGAAGGCCAGAAGGAACTGCATTGTGTCTTTGTGGACCTGGAGAAAGCATATGACAGGGTGCCTCAAGAGGAGTTATGGTATTGTATGAAGAAGTTGGGAGTGGCAGAGAAGTACGTAAGAGTTGTACAGGATATGTAAGAGTGAAGTGTGACAGTGGTGAGGTCTGTGGTAGGAGTGACGGATGCATTCAATGTAGAGGTGGGATTACATCAGGGATCGGCTCTGAGCCCTTTCATATTTGCAATGGTGATGGACAGGTTGACAGACGAGATTAAACAGGAGTCCCCATGGACTATGATGTTTGCCAATGACACTGTGATCTGTAGGGAGCAGGTTGAGGAGACCCTGGAGATGTGGAGATATGCTCTAGAGAGGAAAGGAATGAAGGTCAGTAGGAACAAGACAGAATATATGTGTGTAAATGAGAGGGAGGTCAGTGGAATGGTGAGGATGCAAAGAGTAGAGTTGGAGAAGGTGGATGAGTTTAAATACTTGGGATCAACAGTACAGAGTAATGGGGATTGTGGAAGAGAGGTGAAAAAGAGAGTGCAGGCAGGGTGGAATGGGTGGAGAAGAGTGTCAGGAGTAATTTGTGACAGACAACTATCAGCCAAAGTGAAAGGGAAGGTCTATAGGATGGTAGTGAGACCAGCTCTGTCATATGGGTTGGAGACAGTGGCACTGACCAGAAAGCAGGAGACAGAGCTGGAGGTAGCATAGTTAAACATGCTAAGATTTGCACTCGGTGTGACAAGGATGGATAGGATTAGAAATGAGTACATTAGAGGGTCAGCTCTAGTTGGACGGTTCGGAGACAAAGTTAGAGAGGTGAGATTGCGTTGGTTTGGACATGTGCACAAGAGAGATGCTGAGTATATTGGGAGAAGGATGCTAAGGATAGAGCTGCCAGGGAAGAGGAAAAGAGGAAGGCCTAAGTGAAGGTTTATTTAGTGAGAGAGGACATGCAAGTGATAGGTGTAACAGAAAAAGATGCAGAGGACAGAAAGATATGAAAGAATATGATCCGCTGTGGCAACCCCTAACAGAAGCAGCTGAAAGAAGAAGAAGAAGACATATATGTTAAATATCACAAATACTGCTACAAGTGGATTAGGAATGATTGAGGTTTCAATACTAGTCTGCAAATTCACTATGGTTTGAATATAGGTCAATCACAAGACATATGACCAGTCAAGGCAGAGGCTTCATGACATCACTGTCAATTAGTCTTGGCCTTGGTATATCTCAGATAACCTATATCAGGGTGTGTGCTTAAAGTGTGATTTTTACAATGTATTAACACCACAATTTGCACAGATTGATGGGAGTATATCTTGTCAAGGGTTGAGTTTTATTCTTTATTGGAATTCACTCACTCTCCTCTTTACTGCACCTGTTTAATCTAAATATAACAGTTTTAGAACCCCATCCTAAACACACATCCAAAAGACAGAAATGAACCACAGACAGGTGGTTCAGTCCATCACAGAACACATTCATGGACATGGTGAAAATTTGAAAATCCTACATTGATAGTGACCAGGCTGGGATTCTCCTAAGGCCATGAAGTAGATGTGCTGACCACTATGCTGGCATGTTACCCTTCTTAGTTAACAAAAGAACATAAAATGAATGATAAACAGCAATTTTGGATGCCTATTAATAGGAATATAAAGACAACCTACAACGGGTGTTTCCATATTGGGTTCTGCAAAACATGAAGGCACATTACCATTGCTTATCACTTCAGACTTTTGCAGCATTAAGTTTTTTGTTTCTTTCTTTGATTAAGCATCATGGTGAAGAAAGCTCAGCAGAGACTTTATTTCCTGAGAGTCCTCAGGAAAAATAACATGCCCCAAAAACTGCTGGTGACCTATCACTGCTCTATTGAGAGCAGAGAGCACAAGAAAACACTTCAGTGGATCGTAAAAGACTGCCCAGCAGATCATCGGCTGCTCTTTACCGTCTCTGGATGAACTGCACAGCTCTCGCTGCACAAAGAATGCAGAAAATATCTTAAAAGACTCCTCACACTCCACTCATGATGTGTTCCAACTGTTGCCATCAGGCAAAAGATATAGAAGCATCAAAACAAAGACTAATAGACTAAATAACAGTTTATATCCTGTTGCTATTAGGGCACTGAATGCCACCTAATCACCTCCAATGCAGCAGTGCAATTGATGACATCTTGTGCAATAGTGTTCATGTGCAATTAAGGTCTTATGTTGAATGTTTGTGTTCTACCTTATTTCTTCTTATCCTTTCTTATCCTTTTGTAATTATATAAATTTATATTTTGACACCGCAGGGACTGCACCTAATTTCGTTGTATTTGTTACAGTGACTGATTCTGATTCTGTAAAGGGTGCACATTGTCCGGGGGCATCAACTCCAAAATTAGAAGTGTCAAACCATTATCATGTCCTTGCGGAGTTGGAAGGTGTCTCTGATGATTCTGAGGTGGTAGACACAGATGAGGAGCCCCAACGAACCACCTCAAAACCATTTCTCAGAAAGAGAGATGTAGTGATAGTTGGGGACTCAATCATTAGGGGGATTGAAGCGCAGATGTGCTGCAGAGGCAGAGAGTCTCACATGGTGTGTTGTCTTCCGGGTACACAGGTAGGGGACCTCCCTGGAAGGGTGGATAGGCTTTTGGCCAGAGCAGGGGTGGAACCAGTTGTCATTGTCCATTTTGGAACAAATGACATACTGTACATAAGGGTAGTCTGTCAGTTCTGTGATCTAAACTCAAAAGAGTTAGGTGCCAGGCTGAGGAGCAGAAATGACAAGGTAGTCTTCTCTGAAGTTCTGCCTGTACCACGCAACAGTCCAGGAAAGACTGAGGAGATCTGAAGGCTTAACGCGTGGCTGAAATCTTGGTGCATGGTAGAAGGGTATAGGTTTACGGGGCATTGGGACTCCATTCGGATTACATCTGAACTGGAGGGGCGCCAATGTATTGGGGAGGCATATGAGTAGGCTAGTCGAGGATTATTTAAACTAGGGCATGGAGTTTAGGACAGGCCAGGTAGATCTATGCATGGAGGAACAAACAACGGTGTAGACATAAAAATGCAGAGTACCCTAAGTTCTTGTCTATAAGCCGGACTCATGTATTAGCCGGAGACCAAAAATCATACGAATTTTTAAAATAAAATCGTATCATAGATAAGCCGGACTCATGGATAAGCCGAACATACTATAACCTATAACTAATAGAAGGGAGGGAGGTCAGTGGTCTCACTCGCGCCCATGTAATTTCTTTAAGGGGGGAGAGAGTGTGAGATATTGCCGTCTCTCTCACTCCCCGCATGGCGCGGTTGGAGCGGCCGGAGCGCGTTCTTTCTGCTCTGGGCGTCGCCGAGTCAACACGAGCGCGTAGCGGTCATTTAAATTGTGATTTTATATGTAAGCATATTTAAATATATATCGCGGATTTCTGCGGACAATGGGTCTTTTAATTTCTGGTACATGCTTCCTCAGTTGGTTTGCCCAGTTGATTTCATACAAGGGACGCTATTGGCAGATGGCTGAGAAGCTAGATTGCTTACTTTTCTGTCAATCTTGCGCTGACTATCTGTGATCCTGACGTATGGGGATTGAGCAGGGGGGCTGTTTGCACACCTAGACGATACAGACGCTCGTCTAAAAATGCTGAAAGATTATCTTCACGTTGCTATCTTTTGTAAAGCTGATTCCTGAAAAGACATGCTGCACAGTGCTTCGCATACTTAAAAGCTTGAAGGGCACGTATTGATTTTTGACTGAAAAACAAACTCTCCCTCTCCCTCTCTTTGTCTGCTCCTGACGGAGGGGGTGTGAGCTGCCGCCTTCAACAGCTTTGTGCCGCGGTGCTTCGCATACTTAAAAGCCAAACAGACATATTGATTTGTTTCTTCCTTTGAAGAGGAAGATATGTTTGCATTCTTTTAATTGTGAGACTGAACTGTCATCTGTCTTGTCATGGAGCACAGTTTAAACTTTTGAAAGAGACAAATGTTTGTTTGCAGTGTTTGAATAACGTTCCTGTCTCTCTACAACCTCCTGTGTTTCTGCGCAAATCTGTGACCCAAGCATGACAATATAAAAATAACCATATAAACATATGGTTTCTACTTCGCGGATATTCTTATTTCGCGGGTGGCTCTGGAACGCAACCCCCGCGATGGATGTATAAGCCGGACTTATGTATAAGCCGATATTCTATTTTTTCATTTTCATAACTTTTTTCCTTAGATAAGCCGCGGCTTATTGACAAGAACTTAGGGTAATATAAATTCTAAGCCAACATTTAAATGTAGAAGGAGTAGCACATTAAAAATAGCTTACTTTAATGCTAGAAGTATCAAAAATAAGGTGAGTGAGTTGAAGCTGTATGTAGCAGAGCATAATCATAATACTGTATTATAGCAATAACGGAAACCTGGGTAAATAACAAAGATGGGGATGAGTGTAACATAGACGGATACACATTTTTTAGGAAGGATATACAGAACAGAAAAGGAGGTGGGGTTGCTGTTTATATCAAACATAATTTAAATGTAAGTCCGCTTCATTTGGATGATGAGCCTCATCTTAGTGAGGACATGTGGCTTTGCCTGGTAAAGAGGTCTAATTTTTAAAAGTGTGTTATAGACCATTCAATTCAGACAGTAATTTCAACACGCATCTTTTTAGCTTTTTAGTTTACAGGGAAATATTATATTCATGGGGGACTTTAACTATCCAAATATTAACTGGGATAAACTTGTAGATGGAGGAGCGTAAGAGCAGGAGATTTTAGAAGTAATCAGTGACTTTTTTTTTTTAACACAGTATGTTAAAGCACCAACACAGGGTGAAGCCTGTCTGGATTTAGTATTTTGTAATAATCAGAATAGCTTTGAGGGTGTAGAGGTGATTGAACCACTAGGGTCAAGTGACCATAATATAATACAATTCTCAGTATTTTGTAGGAGTGCAGATGCAAACACTAAAATTGTTAAGTTGAACTTTGGTAGGGCAAATTTTGACCAGATGCGACAAAGTCGAAGGAGGATACACTGGGATAAGCTTTTAAGTGTGGAGACAGTTGAGGAGCAGTGCAACAGGTTTAAAAATGTTTTACATGTAATGAAGGAAAGATACATACTTAAAATTGGAATTAATAGGAAATTTTTAAAAACTCCACAGTGGATTAATAAAGATTTAAAAAAAGAAGCTGCAAAGGAAAAAAAAACTGCTTTATAAAGGCATATAAGACTAATGACTGCAAAGTGAATCTTAGAGCGTATGAGAACATGACAGCAACCATTAAGAAGAATATCAGGGAGGCTAAAAGACAGTTGGAGAGAAATATGGAATATAAGGCGAAAGAAGTCCCTAAGAGATTCTTTCATTATTTTAGTAGTAAAAGAACAGTTAAGGAGGAGGTGAAGTGCATCAGAAATAGTAAAGCAGAACTAAAAGATACAGACAATGAAACAGCGGATGCCCTAAACTTACATTTTTCTGAGGTCTTCCCAAGTGAGCAAGCGGATAACCTCCCACAGGTAAACGGGACTACTAAGGAGGTACTGAGGGATTTGGAAATTGTAGAGGGAGAAGTACTGCTCAGATTAAATAGGCTGAAATCAAATCACCAGGACCAGATAATATTCACCCTCAAGGTCTTAAGGAGGCTAATGAGTATGTGTATACAGATGTTAGCCGACTTGCTGACCAACCACAAGCGTTACCTGGTAGGTAGCCACCCATACAATCAGATTGTGATTCAGACTATGAATGCCGTGAATGTAATTACCCAGATCTACATGCTGTCAAATAAACGAACTACACGCCGTGACGCAACGTTAGGGGCTTCGCCTCTAGCGCTGACGTCCGAGGTTCGATTCCCGAGAGGGAGTGCAGTACAGTGTGTACGCCTGATGAGCCCAGAATTAGGGCGAAACACGTGTCGTGTACTCTTTGCATTATTTGACAGTAAACTATTTCAACCATTCTATGATCTGCTTCTCACAACTAAGGGCATCGTGGCAGATATTAGCCGACTTGCTGACCAACCACAAGCGTTACCTGGTAGGTAACCACCCATACAATCAGATTGTGATTCAGACTACGAATGCCGTGAATATATATATATTAAGCTTAACATGCATCACAGGAAAATTAATTAAAGGAATTATTAAGGATAAGTTTGAGCAACAACTGGCAAGGACAGGAGTTATTAGGAACAGTCAGAATGGGTTTAGAAGAGGGAGGTCGTGTTTTACTAACATTCCGGAATTCTATGAGGGGGCAACAAAAGGATATGATCAAAGTGGAGCATATGATATTATTTATCTTGACTTTCAGAAAGCATTTGATAAGGTGCCACATGAGAGGTTGGGCATCAAAATAAAAGAAGTGGGAGTTCAGGATGAAGTTTTTAAATGGATGCAAAATTAGTTCAGATACAGAAGGCAGAGGGTGATGGTACGAGGAACCTTAGAATGGGCTGATGTTAAGAGTGGTGTTCCACAAGGGTCAGTGCTAGGGCTGCTGCTATTTTTAATATATACAGGAGCATCTCAATAAATCAGAATATCATCGAAAAGTTAATTTATTTCAGTAATTCAATTCAAAAAGTGAAACTCATATAGATTCATTACACAGAGTGATATATTTCAGGCGTTTATTTCTTTTCGTTTTCATTTTTTCTTTTCATTTATGGCTTACAGGTAATGAAAACTCAAACTTCAGTATCTCAGAAAATTAGAAAACTACATAAGAGCAATAAAAAAAATAATAATACAGAAATGTTGGCATACTGAAGTATGTCCATGTACTTGGTCAGGGCTCCTTTTCAATGAATTACTGCACCAATGCGGCGTGGCATGGAGGTGATCGCCAGTGGTACTGCTGAGGTGTTATGGAATCTCAGAATGCTTTGATAGTGGCCTTCAGCTCATCTGCATTGTTGGGTCTGGTGTCTCTGATCTTCCTCTTGACATTTAGGTCAGGCAAGTTTGCTGGCCAATCAAGCACAGTGATATCATGGTCATTAAACCAGGTATTGGAACTTTTGGCACTGTGGGCAGGTGCCAAATCCTGCTGGAAAATGAAATCAGCACCTCCATAAAGCTTGTCAACAAAGGGAAGCATGAAGTGCTCTAAAATTTCCTGGTAGACTACTGCGCTGACTTTGGACTTGATAAAACACAGTGGACCAACACCAGCAGATGCCATGGCTCTCCAAATCATCACTGACTGTGGAAACTTAATACTGGACTTCAAGCAACTCGGATTCAGTGCTTTTCCACTCTTACTCCAGACTCTGGGACCTTGATTTCCAAATGAAATGCAAAATTTACTTTCATCTGAAAAGAGGACTTTGGACCACTGAGCAACAGTCCAGTCAGTTTTCTCCTTAGCCCAAGCAAGGATACATTCTGTGTGTGGTGGCTCTTGAAGCACTGACTGCTGCAGTCCACTACTTGTGAATCTCCCCCAAATTTTTGAATGGGCTGTGCTTCACAATCCTCTCAAAGCTACGGTTATCCCTGTTGCTTGTGCACCTTTTTATGCCACATTTTTTCCTTCCACTCAACCTTCCATTAATATGCTTGGATACAGCACTCTGAACTGCCAGCTTCTTTAGCAATGACCTTTTGTGTCTTACCCTCATTGTGGAGGGTGTCAATGACCGAATTCTGGACAACTGTCAAATCAGCAGTCTTCCCCATGATTGTGCAGCCTACTGAACCAGACTGAGAAACCATTTAAAGGGTCAGGACACCTTTGCAGGTGTTTTGGGTTGATTAGCTGAGAGGAGTGTGACACCATGAGTCTACAAAATTGAACTTTATCACAATATTCTAATTTTCTGAAATACTGAATTTTGCGTTTTCATTATCTATAGGCCATAATCAGCAAAATGAAAAGAAATAAACACTTGAAATATATCACTCTGGGTGTAATGACTCTATATAATATGAGTTTCACTTTTTGAATTGAATTAGTGAAATAAATTAACTTTTCGATGATATTCTAATTTATTGAGATGCACCTGTATAAATCATTTAGATAAGAATATAAGTAACAAGCTAGTTAAATTTGCAGATGATAACAAGATAGGTGGATTAGAAGATAATTTGGAATCTGTTATATCATTACAGAAGGACTTGAATAGCATACAAGCTTGGTTAGATTTGTGGCAGGTGAAATTTAATGTCAGTAAATGTAAAGTATCACACATAGGAAGTAAAAATGTTAGGTTTGAATACACAATGGGCAGTCGGAAAATCGAGACTACACCTTATCAGAAGGATTTAGGAGTCATAGTGGTCTCTAAGCTATCGACGACTCAACAGTTTTCAGAAGCCATTAAGAAGGCAAACAGAATGTTAGGTTATATAGCACAATGTGTAGAGTACAAGTCCAAGGAGGTTATGCTCAAGCTTAATAATGCACTGGTGAGGCCTCATCTGGAGTACTGTGTGCAGTTTTGGTCTCCAGGCTACAAAAAGGACATAGCAAGACAAAAAAAGGTCCAGGGCTACAGGGGTTGAATTAGGAGGAAAGGTTAAAAGAGCAGTTTAAGCAAAAGAAGATTAAGAGGTGACATGACTGAAGTGTTTAAAATTATGAAGGGAATTAGTACAGTGGATCAAGACTGTTATTTTAAAATGAGTTCATCAAGAACACGTGGACACAGCTGGAAATTTGTTAAGGGTAAATTTCTCACAAACATCAGGAAGTTTTTCTTTACACAACGAACGATAGACACTTGGAACAAGCTACCAAGTAGTGTGGAGACAGTAAGACTTTAGGGACTTTCAAAACTTGACTTGATTTTTTTTAGAGGAAAAAAGTGGATAGGACTGGTGAGCTTTGTTGGGCCGAATGGCCTGTTTTCATCTAGATTGTTCTAATGTTCTAGTCCTGGTGGTAAAGTGTAATTTTAGAACCCAAGGCTTGCAGATTGCACAAGGTTTTAAAGAACGTTCAGTTTGCTTGACTGATCTGTGGAACTAATGGGTATGGGTAGTGCTTGCTGGGGATTTGCTAACAAATCTTTAAAATGAGGAGGTAGAGCATTAACACGTTGTTTACAATTTACACCTACTTACCGAACACCCATAAAATAGCCTCAACATAAACAGAGAAAACTTGACAGGTCACCAGTCTGTATGCTTCATAGATTCGAAATCTGACCTAATTAATCATAGCTAGTGATATCTAAATACACCACAGATGCATGTAAAACCACAGAAACCCAGTGTCATCTCACTCACCACAAAACAGCCAGCACCCATCTTTTCCCCAAATGGCCAAGATGGAAAATGTGTCCTTTAATGTTCAATTTTAACATCAGTTAGGACTGATTTTCACAGATGGACACAAAGCCATAATGCAGCCTGTATAATATACCATTCCACACACACTTCCAACTTCTGTCCCAAATTAGTGGTGCTAGTCAATTAGCAAATTGTTTGAAAGCCCAGGAGCAGAATATACCAGTAGCAGGAGTCAGTAGGATGAGGTTGGTTCGTCTTTTTCCATTTTTCTGGATATAACACTATGTTTATACAAAGATCAGGCTGAAGAGGTAGGTGGTGAAGAGCACTGAGTTCCTATTTCTAGTATTCTAACTTGAGGGGTTAACACATCTTGTCAAGGTCAACATTGTTCATCACAGGCTAGCCCTTTCTGAGACAGTTATACAATTCCAAAGTATGAATAGAAGCCAATATCATAAAAAACATTTTCATACACGCTTAGTCAAATTTAATATTGTGGCGGGCCAGAGCCAGAGCTCTCCATAGAGTCATTAACAAAGACAAATCTTGGGACAGGGTGATAATCCATTTCATGTCCGACACACAACCAACCCACTTTCACACTCAAAGGTGGGCCAATACAGAATGACCAATCAACCAAGAACATTTTTGAGATTTGGGTAGAAAACCAGAGCATCTGGAGAAAAAAATCCATGTTGACACAGGGAGTGTGTGCCAACTCCAGAAAGTAACCACTGCACCACCTGGCCACCTAGGTCTGTGATTGAAGATTCTCCATAACTCTGTGGTATAGAAATATCTCACCTAAGGACAAGAATGAGCTAGGGAAAGCAGTGTTCACTACTTCCAAAGTCGCAGGATACTATTACTGCACTGTGGATTCATTCAAGACAAATGTGAATACTCACCTGCCATCTGTAGACTATAAGCCTTTTGTACTAATTGGAGGAATAAGTATTAAATCTTCTATTTAGTTGGTTGTTTGGTGCTTACTTGAGAATGCCTATTACAGTTGTCCTTATGTGCATTCCTAATTATTTTTTGCTTATATGTGTTTTGAATTGCTATGGCAATACACTTCAAGAGAAAACATATATTGAAAATGGACAAATGTCTGGATAGATGTCATTATCTAAAGATTGTACTTCCACTAAATGGCACTACTGTTGGTCTCTTTTAGAGTACTACCATTTTTAATGGCCGATTTATTCCATTTTGTACAACTTCTCTTCAGGCTTGAACTGTTGCCCATTCATCTATCTTCATACCTACATTAGGCAATTTCCTTAATTCAGATTTCTTCATTTCATTTTAGTTGCAACATCAAAGAACACATTTGTAAAATCAAAAGAAATGATTCCAAAATGCAATAAGTTATGCAGTGTACATAGGAGTTTAAAGCAGTTCCAGGTGCAGTCTTAGGGCTCGTTTATACTTCACGCTCAGAACACATACGCGCCCGCAACATGGCTGCCACGCGTTCCCAGCGTTCATTTGATGCGTCCTCTGAGCAGATCCTCAGAAATTAACGCGATGCGTGCGCGAGTTGCAGTACCAGCAAAAAGTCGGGGGTGCAGTGTGCTAAAAGTTGGAATGTGACGTCAGAGTCTCTGTTTACCATCTACATGTGACAGAAAGCCGCTCTGCAGATCCTACGTGATCGATGTGCGTGCTTCGATGTTTGATGAATGGTTCGATGTGGTGAAGTAAAATGCCGACATACGATGCATTCGTGGTGCTTTTACATTCAAGCGTTGCATATTCCCGATCACAATGACACGATACATTTTAATAATGACACACATGGGGGTGACACGATGGTGGAGCGGTAGCACTGCTGTCCCGCAGGGAGTTACGTCGCTGATATTCCCTGCCCGGAGTTTCCATGTTTTCCTGCTGGGTTTCCACACTGTGCATCGGTTTCCTTCCCAAAGATATACAGATTTGGTGACACTAAAATGACGCCAGCGTGTATGTGTGTGCTTGTATTCACCTTGCGATGAGCTGATGCCTCGTCCAGGGATTGTTTCTACCTCATGCCCAATGCTAGCTGAAATGGAAAAATCCCTGGACTGATGGATTTAATCATTAAACATCCTTTTCAGAGATATTGCGGTAAGGTGTCATCGGAGTTTAATGGGTGTTCCAGGCAATTCACAACATAGCAAAGCTGAACCTGTTCTCCCCGTGATAATATCTTGCACTGCCACCTGGTGGATTCCTCCAGATTTACGTAGTAGTACGCGTGCAAGTATAAACAGTACAATGCTTGCATAGCAGAAGCGTCCGCTGCAACATGCGTTGCGTGAAGTATAAATCCGGCCTTACAGGTATTTCAAAGAATACATCAGACTTGGTATAAGAGAGGAGAAATGTTTGTAATTGAGCTGTTATAGCTAGGTTTTGAATGCTTCTGATGAGCTGACTAACATTCCAGGGTTTGCATATTCCAATTCATAACATATCCAGGGTCAAATATCCAGCCAACCAGTGTTAATGAGCTTTAGTTAGAAAATACTTGAGAGACCCTGAGAAACTGTGAACCTTGTGACCTCTTTTAAAGTTGTTTCAGTTCAGGCACCATAGTGTACATTTTGATTAGCATATAAGCAATCTGTACTTAATTTTTATATCAAAAAGTCATTAAGAGTAAAATTATGCACCAGAATAATTGACCTTCTGTATCTGATCTTATTTACTGGAAGGCCAAAAATAACCAGTTCACGGATTATGAAAAAATTCCACTAAAACAGAATGTCTTACATTTTTAGAGACCTAAGTTTAACTATCCCTGCCTCATCCCTCTCTATATAAAATTGGAATGTTCTTCCTGATTCTGGATCTTTTCTCTGGTACTATAATTTTGCTCCCACATCGCAATGGTGTGTGTGTCTTGTTTTAAATAAACTGGCTCTGTATACAGTAAGAGAGTGTTCCCTATCATGACCCAGTGTGGTGATTAAGTTTGGTATCTTAAATAAATGAGTAAATAAGCATGTCAAGGTGCATTAAAACTGGCTTTTAAAACTGGATTTTATAATACTGAAATTGGGTATTGTATGTTAACACATCCATACAAGAAAAAAAAATATACAAACAGCTGCAACAGCTCTCTGATTTGCACACCTCTACACCTAATTCCAACAAATTAGGCCACATTTAATCTTGCAACATAACAGTGGAAACCAATCACCCCTTACTGTTCACATTTAAAAAAAACGGTATCATATTACTTAAATACAGAACAGCAGGTTTGAAAATAGTGGTGACTCTAAGTGTATCTCCTGCTAAATGTATGCACTACAGCAACTGATAAGAAAATTAGTGAATAGACAGGCATTGATGTACATTTTTGGTATTTTTTATTAATCTAATATACATTTCACCAAGAGAGAGAGATTACTTTTATTTACTTATTTTGCACAATTGGGAGTTTATTGTATAAAACAGCTCAAACACAACTGCCCCACATAAAACCAAGAAATATTAAAAAAACACAAGGATAGTTCTCATCAGTTTTTTTCCTCATGTTACATGTTTATATTAGGCATTTCTTTACCCACAAACCTTTGCTTTTGGTGGTCCTTATTTATATTGTAAATGTGAACCACTATCTGAATCAGTACCATTCAAAAATCTAGATAGGCTCTGAAAGCAACAGATTTGACATTAATCGGTTTTTCATTACCAGAACAGCATAAATATAAAAAAAAAATTCTGTTTTTAGTTTGTAATAACTTATCAAGCTTAGTAGTGAAGTTTCTGAAGTGAAACAGAACACAGACCTTTAAAAATTATATTGCCCACACATTTGCAGTGCAGAATAAATATAAAAGTATAAATATGTTATTGAAATATTACAGAAAATTCCTATTCTGAACTATTTAATATTTCAACATAGATGTTCCATACCATCTTGTATACTGACAAATAAACTTTACAGTATTGTTTTTATATTCATTTTGTAAAATGTTTAAACTCTTTGGGTTCACACTGCGAACAAGGTAATAACCGCCTAGGACAAAACATCAAAGCCTCACATGTCCTACCTCATGCATAAAGAGCCAATTTAGAGTTGCCAGTCAGTCTAACGTACGCGCCATGCTGGAGTTTTGAGGTGGCAGATGCAGCCAATTTGCCGACCTAAGGAAGTTAATAAGTTCAAACAACAAGCTAAAAAATGCACTGTAACATAAACACCAATAACATATAAACTGGAAGGCTAATGTCCCATGCAATTCTGACACCTGCATTAGAAGTAATCATTTTTAAAAGTCACTCATCAACTACTATGAAAATTGGACATGAAGAACAGTCCTCTTCGTTGGGTCACTTTGAAATACAATGAATATTATTTGTAAGTTTGTTTATTAATAGGTCATTTTAAAAAAAAATTTAAAAAAGAGACATGTCTAATCAAAAATATCTAATATGAAAAGAAGAACACATCGTCGCACTAATGCAATATTATTTGAAACTGAACAGCGTTAGATCAGCTGTAAATGTATGGTATTTGTAAAAGTTAACTTTTTTTCAGTTTTATTTTCTCAGTCACGATCACGGTCTCCCTCGCCCCCAACCATCCCCACCCCCTTCTGATCTGACTAACTAACAGCGCAAGGATAAATTCACGCCTGATCTGACGCTGTTTGTTTTCAAATAATATTGCATTAGTGCAACAATGTTTTCAGACTGGTACTATTCAGTACCAGTGAATGATTTCTTCAAAATTTCTTCAAAATGTCATATATTTGTCTCTTTCTTTTTTTCTCCATGCTGCATTAACGTCATGCACCAGAAGGTGTGAAGAGTAGCACGCGGGTGGCCAGTTGCTGGTACTATAACATGCTTGACTTGGCGGCGATCAATGCACATGTACTGTACAAGACATGCACGGGGGCCACTAAGAGAAGAACAGCGTTCTTTGCTCACCTTGCAGAGGAACGCCGTCATTGCTTTTTACAAGAAAAGGCGATGGATAAAGCAAAAGAGAATGCAACATCTACAAGCTTCCGTTCCAAGATACTGTAGCAACTTCCCCCAGGAAAGCAAACTCAGTCAGTCAGTGTCAGGTGCCCCTTCAATGTAACAGGAACCACAGCACAGACAGAAGTGTGTGTATTGCAACAGGTACACATGTCATAAACGTAGAAAGGACAGTCCTTGGGCGTGTGGGAACTATTAACATTTGAATCTGATGATTGCATATAGCGTGGAACTGACCTCTCTGTACTATTCTTTCCTCTGCATGTCCTGGAGTACAAAAGAAACAGCACCATGCACCCAAAAGTGAACACTGGCAAGATCGAAGAAAAAAAAAAAAAACTTGGTCACTGATTACAAGCGCAAGAAGGCGTGCAAATGAATATGAAAAACGTTGTATCAGTGCAACAATGTTTTCCAAAATGTTCTATACAGGTCATAAAATGAGTTATTCCAAATATCATATATACCTATGTCTCTGTTTTTTGGTCAGTGTGGCTTTGACATCATGGACCATAAGGTGCATACTAATTCAGCGTGAGCAGGAACACTCAATAAAACTGAATAAAAAAACATTCAAGTGATGATGAGATACAAAGAAGGCAGATTCAACAGCGTTTGTGTGTCAGCTTTTATCCCTCCAGATCAGAAAATTTTCAGTTCCATTGTTTCAAAACACCACTCACATCTACAGGTATTCCCTGTTTCAGATAAAGAGTAACCGCGTCAGATATGGAGCGGGGTATGGGGGCCATGGGTGTTGTATCGTGATCGTGACTGAGAGAATAAAAGTGAAAAAATAAACTCTAACTTTTACAAGTGCTATAAATTTACACCGGCTGTTACAGACACACATCAAATGTATGTTTCTATTGTATAATATTAACAATAAGAGTAGCTCACTACTCAAAACGGCAAATTTGCGGGTGAGCTGGATTCGAACTCAAGACCTCAGGATTATAAATCGGTAGCTCTAACCGCTACACCACAGAAGCTGGTGTATTGTACTTGCACCTTTTGTGAAAGTGTTTATTTGATATTTAGCCATCAGCCTTCATGCATTATATAGTTCATATCTACACTGTGAAGTACATTTGTTACTAAAGCATGAAAAATGTTTCTGTTTTAACGATGTATTTACATAGATTGTTGTAGACACAAAACACACATCAAATTATTTCCCTTACAATTCTGGGTAGCTCACTCCCAGATAATCAATCAAGGCGGGAGCTGGGAGAACATCTTGCCCGTTCTGAGGTGGTGGAGGGATGGTATAGCAGGCTGATTGCTGCTTGGGCTTAATAATAACGTGTCTTTTGCATCAAATCCAAAGAGAAAATGTGTGTTAAATGCCTTTCCTCTCTTTACAAAATTTAAATTAAATCCAAAGAGAAAATGTGTGTTAAATGCCTTTCCTCTCTTTACAAAATTTAAATTAAATCCAAAGAGAAAATGTGTGTTAAATGCCTTTCCTCTCTTTACAAAATTTAAAAAAGTAAAAGATACATGCTTGGCTGAAGGCCGAGAGCTTAAATATTTTGCCGTTTCTGTTGAATACTCTTAAATTTGATGAACAAATGCTTCCATTTCAACAAAGTCATTGGTTTCCATTTCGTAAAGTCATCAGAGGTAACAATCCAATTTTGACAAAGGTGAAAAATAAATGAATGAATGAATGGATAAATAAATGAATGAATGTACCCATACAAACTCCAAAAAGAAGCCTATGTGATTGTTGCAACATGGTGTCACCCTTCTATCACCTATTTTAACAGGTATTAAAAAAATGCATTTTTGTGTTTATTACAGTTACTATAGATTATGGACTGTCTGTTCATGTATTGCTGCCTTTATGTTTCTCTCAATATAAAAGTATTTTCCACATTAAATAAAATGCAAACCCCACCCCTGCAGCCACATAATTGGATAGATAAGGCACAAAGACAGAATTTAGCTGCTTTGATACCTGCCAGTAGATGAAACCAATTCTTAGTAATCAGGCAGAAATGTGTATTTATATTCAACATTTTAAAAGAGTGTGTTGATTACACAATAAAAGTGGGAAGAATGTGCAAAGTGCAATCACTTTTCAGCTCTGCTAAGTGCCACTTAAAAATGGTCTAGCATGAAGATAAGAGCAGTCGTTTTACTAAATGCTGCTCTGGATAGTGAAACTCTTTTGGACAAACTTCAAAATTTGTTAGTTATTTTTGTACTGCTATCTAACGAGCAAATTACTACAATTAGGTTAACCATATACTATATAATCAACCAATGCGTTGCAAGGGAAAGGCTAAAAAAAAATACCAATCTTAATAAATATTAAATAATAAAGTTATTCAGACTCATTTAAAATTGCAATTATTTCTGACTATGATATATTTTAAAAATATCTTAAATTCTTAAGTGTTTTAAGTATAATGATCATTGTTTAAGTCCTCCTGTTGCATGAGGGTATGATTTTTCTTTCTTTTTATACCTGGTCTCTTTTAGCTAAGCACCATTTGGCAAGAAGCATCTCCTGTTGGATTAGTCACCCACACCAGAGACTTGATTGTTAAATAAGCCCAGATAAGTTGCCGTTTTTCCTACATGTTCTCTTATGGTCTCAAATAACCACTCTTAACCCAGATGTCATGTCAGGCAGGCAGGCAGTGTGGCTCAGTGGTTAAGGCTTTGGCCTTCTAACCCTGAGATTGTGGGTTCAAATCCTGCCACTGACACTGTGTGACCCTGTGCAAGTCACTTCACCTGCCTGTATTCCAACTGGAAAAAAGAAATGTAATGAATTGTATCTCAAAAGTTGTATGTTGCTTTGGATAAAGGTATCAGCCAAATAAATAAATGTAAATATTTTTCTCCTATTCACTCTCTTGTACCCACTCACTGATTCAGTGTTTTTTTCTCCCCTCCCCTTCACTATCAGCTGGCAATATATTTTGTTAACTATAACTTAATAACTTATAGTAGTAAGTGAATATGTTTAGTTAAATGGTAAACAAAGCCATTTAAGAATTTGCTTTCTTGTTCATCTGCCTTGATATGTGTGCTTATGTTTTCAGATGTTACAAAAATATGTTCTTTATTGCTGCCATACTGGAGGTGTTGTGGTAGCCAGGCTGTTTCATACCAGTTTTCAAAAAGTCATTATCCTACCTCCAGATACATTAATTTCTAGTTCACATAATGTGTTCAAGCAGAAGAAAAAAGAAAAACACAAAACTGGATAAGAAAAAAAAAAAACTGTCTATAACAGGTAATCCAAAAACACTCTTTACCATTTAGAGATACAGTATATATAAACATTATACTTTTTAAGCATTCATTTTAATTTTAAAAATGTGATGGGGTGGCCTGATGGACAAGGTGTTTGCAAAAAAGCACAATATAGGGTCAAGCTCCAACAACATATTTGAAGTGAAACACATTTGTTGTGTTGCAAATGCAGGACGATGGGCACTCTTGACCGTAAAACCCTTTAAGTTCTCCTGGCCACTGCCAGAGGGGCTATAATCTTGTTCATTTAGACCTAGATGGTTAGGTAGAGCTTGAGATGAAGCATGTTCTGTACTGTTTCTTGTGCTGGCGACAGAGTCATTGCTAGGAACATGATACCCTGTAGGACAGGTAAAGGTGGAGGACCATGTTGGGCAACTAGCCAACTGGAGTTGGGAAGATAAAACAGTATAAATTTTCACTTAACTCCGGAGATATTTAGAAAGAAATAGAGATATTAATGAATCTCTATATATTTGAAATATTAAAATGTGTGCTTCAATTTGTGTTTAAAGTCCAAATTTTCTCAATTGTGGTAGAAAGATGTCAATTCTCACCCTCTGATAGAGTTCAACAGAGGGCTAGATCTCTAATAAAGGACAAAAAATAAAAACATATTCACAATTAACAACTCTGAAATAGTCTAAAATGATACTCCACATGCTTATGTCTGAAATTTGTCGATTTTAACCTTCTGAGAGTAACCCTTAGAGGGCTAGGACTACTGGTAAAGAAACAGATATCAAAAATATTATATTTGTAATCAGCAACTTCAAAATAGCATAAAATAACATTCCACATGCCTATATTACTGATATTCACTTCTGCAAAGTTTTGTAAAAACATTAATTTTGACTCTTAGTATCCCATTAAGGGGTGAACCCCTGGAGAAGGTTGATGTGGCATGCACAACTTTATGTCCTTCTGATCATTTTTCCTAAAGACACACACTGTTTATCATAATCTCTAGCACAAATTATAGTCCAAAAAGGGGACTTCAAGACAAGTCAAATGGCATATGTAGGGGCTTTCTCATTTAGGTAAATCAGGAGGCACTGGACAAAAAATATTTAAGTGAAATCAAAGCATTCATATACAATTCTTATGAACACACACAAAAAAAACAGCTAAGGAGAAACGCGTCAGACACACACACGCATTCAAGAGTAAGGTTTTTTTTTTTTTTTTTCACTTCAATATTCTCTAATTATGGCAGTACTTATGTTATACTATTAATGAAAGATTCATCATGCTATTATCAGAAAACTTTGAATCCAACATTTCAAAGACAACCAGTCACTACTCATAATTACAAGACAATAGGTTAGAACGGTGGATCCCAAGATCAGACCTGTAGTACCAATGTAGCAGGTGATTTTTGTTCCTACTCAATTATGAGTTATTGAATCTTTTTACTCTAATTGAACTACTGTCTAAATAATGTAAGAATACTTATGATTATAACATTGCCTAAAAAGAAAGACTCTTGCACAAGTCTTTCACACTATAGGAAAAATACCCTGAAACAGGGAAAAATTCAAAAAACGTTTGTGGAAACTAGCATCCCTAATGATTGAGATCAGGATCAATGAGGCTATCCAGTTAGGTAAACAGTAGCTCACAGATACGCACCCCAGTTTCACTACTGGTTTAAGTCTTTTGCATGTGTAGTATACCCATATCTGTTTAAATACGGTTTTCTCCATCAGAATGGAGTTTCCTTCCATTGCTGAAAAGCAAGCTGTTATGTGGAGCGTAGACCCTAAGCTAGCCTGGTGTGAGTTGGTATGGTTTGTATGCAACAGTGATTTGTATGTAACAGTGATAGATTCCCATCTTCTACCTAATACTGCTGAAAGAAGGGAACACCGAGCCAATGCCTAAAAGTGTGGATGTCACAAATCGATGAGACGTGCTTTACTAGAAACAGCAAATAAAACAGGAAGAGGAGTTACTGCCCCTTTAAATACAACACAGTTTAAGGCAAATCACAGAACTAGTCCCTCACCTAGCTGGAGATCCAGACAAAATCAATTATACAATCAGTCTGGCACTTGCCAGCTGTTTTTCTTATTTTCAGTCATTATGTTTTGTTCAGCAAGGCATCTGTGAGTTGAGCTTCCCAGGAGGCATAAGCAGCCAGGAGAAAATCAAATACTGCAGAACTGTTGAGCACAGCTCCTTTCAAGTCTGGGTATGCAGACAAAAGCACCAGTACAGAAAAAAACAGCAAATGCACAATCACTGGTGCTGCTGTCTATGTATCAGGATATGAGAAGTATTAAGAATCCTTTATTTGACAGTAGCTATCAATATTTATTTTATACAATGCCACTCAATTAGGTTTTTTATCATAAAATGTTGTATTGTTCATGAGATCAAAAAGCACTGAATACACACAATAATAAATTAAAACTAACAAGTAATACACAGTACAAAAGGGAAGCAGTACATTAGATTCAAAAAGGACAAAGAATTAAAACTGAAGTGACCACAGGTAAAGTATGGCATAACAAGCCTTTGCCAAGACTTAGAAGTAGCCAATTTATGGGTGCTATTTGTGATTAGTCTCTTTTTGGCCTTAGCACTGGAATTACCAGAGCCTACGAAAAAACACGTAGATCCGGCCCACCTTAAATCCATTTGCACCTCTCCGTCAGTGTCTTTTGTCCTATAAATGTGCCAATAAAGACAAGCAGCAAGCAGCCTACTATTCCATCCCCCCACAGCTGCAGAACATGCACAAAGTTCTCCCAGCTCATGCCTTGATTGATTATCTGGGAGTGAAGTGCTGGAGTTTTAGAGTGGAAATGATAGATCATTGTTTGGAACATATGCATTTCATGTGTGTTCCGTTTCTACAATAATCTGTGTAAACACATTGTTAAAACAGAAACGTTTTTCATATTTTAGTAGTAAATGACAACATGTTGGCATAAACTATATAATGTGTGAAGCCTGAAGTCCAAAGATCAAATAAACACTTTCACAAAAGGTTCAAGGATAAAGCAACAACTTCTGAGGTAGTGGTAAGATTTACTGTCTTGTAGTCAAGAGTCCCCGCTTCGATCCCAACTGCCTCCTATATTTGCCGTTTTCAGTAGTGAACTGCTCTTATTGTTAATATTATACAGTACACACATACATTCGGTTTGCGTCTGTAACAGATGGTGTACATTTATAGTACTTATGAAAGTTACCATTTTATTTTCACTTTTATTCTCTCAGTCAAGATCAAGATACACACTACCGCCCCCCCCACCCAGGGGTCTGACGCTGATAGTTTTTATTTGAAACTGAGAATAAATGAGATGAGGATGGTGTTTTGAGGCAATGGAACTGGACATTCTCTGATCTGGAGGGATAAAAGCTGACACATAAACGCTGGTGAATCTGCCTTCCTCATATCTCACAGTCACTTGATTTTTTTTATTCAGTTTTACTGAGTGTTCCAGCTCACGCTGAATTAGTATGCACCTTATGGCCTATGACAGGGGTGGCGAACTCCAGGCCTAGAGTGCCGCAGTGGCTACAGGTTTTCATTCTAACCCTTTTCCTAATCAGTGACCAGTTTTCACTGCTAATTAACTTCTTCCCCATCACTTTAATAGCCCTGTTAGAGGAGTTCAGCCTTCTGAATTGATTCCTTTCTTCATTAAATGACAGCCAAGCAGAAATGAGATGTGAAACGAGCTAACAGATGACCAGCTAAACTGGGGCTTCAAATTCCAACCAATTTTACTCCAATCACTTTCTTAATGAGAAGCCAGTTGTTGCTGTTAAATAAACCAGTTATTTAATTCCACGGCTTGTTGCTGCTCTCATTCTGCCACAACACATTTCGAAAACTGCTGTTGTTCTGTTCTTTCTAAGAGCACCGTCAAAATGTTTTGGTGACCTGAGGGATCAGCCTTACCAAGACCATCACCTCTTTTTAATTTCAGATATTGTGTAATGGGCACAGGGGAGCTGGTCATGTGGTGGATTGTTTTGTGTCTCATTGTTGTTTGGCTGCTAATTAAAGAAAAAGAAACAACTATGGGGCCTGAGTCAAGTTAATTAAAAGAAGTAATCAGCAGCACAATCTGGTCACTAACTAAGAAGATGGTAAGAATGAACACCTGCAGACACTGCGGCACTCGAGGCCTGGAGTTTGCCACCCCTAGTCTATGATGTCAAAGATGAACTGGCAAAAAAAAAAAACAGAGACATAGGTATATATGATATTTGGAATTATTCATTTTATGACCTGTATAGTACATTCCAGAAAACATTGTGGCACGGATGAAACATTATTCATATTCATTCGCATAACATCTTGCACTTGTAATCAGTGACCACGTGTTTGTTTTTTTTTTTTTCTAATCTTGACAGTCTCCACGTTGCTGTATTTTGTTCAGTGCTATATGCAATCATCAAATTCAAATGTTAACAGTTCACACAAACGCAGTGACCGTCCTTCCTACATTTACAACATGTGTACCTCAAAACACCACTCACATCTACAGTTATTCCCAGTTTCAAATAAAAACTATCAGAGTCAGATCCCTGGGTGGGGGGGGTGGGGGGGATGGGTTGGTAGTATGTATCTTGATCGTGACTGAGAGAATAAAAGTGAAAAAAAAGGTAACTTTTACAAGTACTATAAATGTCCACTGTTACAGACCCAAACCAAATGTATGTGTGTACTGTATAATATTAACAATAAGAGCAGTTCACTATTGAAAACGGCAAATAGAGGAGGCAGTTGGGATCAAACCGGGGACTCTTGATCACAAGTCAGCAAATCTTACCGCTACACCACAGAAGCTTTTGCTTTATCCTTGAACCTTTTGTGAAAGTGTTTATTTGATCTTTGGACTTCAGGCTTCACACATGATATAGTTTATGCCAACATGTTGTCATTTACTACTAAAATATGAAAAACGTTTCTGTTTTAACAATGTGTTTACACAGATTATTGTAGAAACGGAACACACATGAAATGCATATGTTCCAAGTAACAATCTATCATTTCCACTCTAAAACTCCAGCACTTCACTCCCATAAAATCAATCAAGGCATGAGCTGAGAGAACTTTGTGCACGTTCTGCAGCTGTGGGGGGATGGAATAGTAAGCTGCTTGCTGCTTGTCTTTATCGGCACATTTACAGGACAAAAGACGCTGAAGGAGAGGTGCGAACGGATTTAAGGTGGGCTGGATCTATGAGTTTTTCCGTAGGCTCTGGTAATTCTAGTGTTAACTGAACTCAATGCATGGCATGGCTCTTTCTAGGAAAACTACAGCTTACTTTCGGTTGGCTTGGGGTGGAATAGCTGTTGACACTTGATACCATAGACTCTTGTTGAAATATTAATGCTGATAGGATTGCAAGACAACAGCAGCAGTAGTTGTAGTAGAACTGTAGGCACTGTAACTAAATGTAGAGATGAAGAAATTGTTAAGTTTAGATTAAGCTTGTTTTATATTCTTTCCACACTGACATTGTCTCCTATGACAACAAAAGGTGAGTGTTGATAGGTATAAGTGACTGGAAATGAGATCTGTCTAAAAGGTTTGAGAAACTCAGGATTATCTCTCAGCTGAACTAAGAAGAACAGGAAATACAACTGAAGAAACTGGAAACCATTATTTGAGGGAAGTCTGGTCAACCCAATTCATCTTGCTACCACTGCAAAAATTACTAGAACAAAAAGATAAAAATGAAATTATGTAAGAGAAAATGCCAGATAGAAATAGAGTCATTTTGGACTTAATTTGAATGAAATCAATGATTCAGCTTCATGGACAGACCAAAAAAGAACGTTTCACAGACTAGAAGGGCCTTATTCCCTTCTGCCTCTCCATTGGATCTTCACTATAAAAACATTCTGTAATAGTCATAATTTAGAAGACCAGGGATCATTTTAGTTATTTCAGAAGCATTTAATTTTCTACATTCTTAATTAAATCATTCACCATTACCAATATACAATTTACATTAAACAATTTTTCAAAATTGACAATTCTAAAACAGATATTTGTAACCTGTGGAGAGTAATGTAAAATGAGCCATTTTATAGATTCTTTCCTTCCATTTCATTTATCATTAAAATTGTATGCAGTATATACAGTTTTTGGTATAACATAGTGCCTATATTTTGTTTTATACACAATTTACATAACATTTCTATTATTATTAAGTTATTAAGCAGTTCGCATACATTTGCAACCTGAGATTTTTCTTCTTTTTTTGCATATAACAAAGACATATGCTTTGCATTTGCCATTCCAACAGATTGCACATCACAAACATTAACACTGTTATTGTTTTTTTCGTGTCTGCCGTTTCTATAGGAGGGTGACAATGAGTTAAATTCCAATGGATGTTTTTCAAATGTTGATAAGCAATAAGCAAAAGGTATCACTGAAAACCACAGAAAACAAAAACAGCAAGAAAAAAAACAGTACGAGGAAAGTTCGAAGAAAGAATTTTTTTTACAATGTTTCTGTTTGGGGATCGTTGTGCAAACGTGCACATCTGAGCTGCGACCACAGATCTAACTGCTCTGTGGATGATTCATTCAGACATTTCAAGGTCACTTCGTTGTAATGAAAGCATCTGCTGAATGTACTTCGTAGTAACGCGATTTCTATAGACTCGTGTCATATGGGGAAACTGTCGGGACCATAACAATACTTTGTTGTAATACTCTCTCACCTCGGTCCCTCTCCTCTCTCTGCGCTGCTGCAAAGCCCCGCCCGCCAAGCGTTCTGAAAAGTCTGAGTGAGTCTCTGTTGCCGGCAGTTCTCTCGCGGCCCGGCTGTCAGACGGCTGCGGCCCGGTAGTGGGTCGCGGACCGGTGGTTGGGGACCCCTGCTTTAGAAGACTGAATGTTTTGCTGCCCGCGGTCTTATTTGATATTAATTGTAAGTAGGGCGTGTCTTGCAAGAATCTCATGTTCTATGTCATCGTGAGACGGTGCTGGGTCAATCTCTTGGCACAAAGTCTCATGTTTAAGGTCCCCGTGAGACACTCCGTGCCCATTCTCTTTCATCTCTCGGGTCTTTTAAGTGTCTTCCGTGATCTTAACGTGAAGATCACATCTCGTCTCCCGTTTTTCTCTATCAGGATTATTTTTTTTAAAATAGAGAGATGTTTCTTAAAAACAATTTTCTTGGGTATAAATTGAACTGTGGTTTTCCTTTTTCCAGAAACAGCCTGCAGCAAAATAAAGAATAAATTATTTGCAAATTGGTAAACCACACTTAACCTCCTTAGGATCAGACCCGAGCATCACTCGGGCTGTGAAAACAGTGCTAAAAGCATTAGTCCCAAGGATTATTCAGGCTGTGAAAGCAATGTTAGTGCAGAGCGTTACTCAGACAACATGTCTTGCATAAGGCCCAAGTGTTACCTGGGCAATGGTGTAGACACACCTCTTCCTAGCCAATGACTTCTCATAAGAAACACCTCTCATTAGCAGTGATGACTGTCTTCAGGCAGTGAAATTGAAATGGACAGTGAAACCAAAAGTGACACTCACGTCACTCACACATATGCAGTATGCTGTTCATGTTAGTATTATTCTTCATTATTATTATGCTTTCTACACTTTTGACTTTGTACTTTTAGTGTTTTGCATATTATATAGTAGAAAGATGAAATTTAATAAAAATGTCATATTTCAAGGCAAAACATGCAACACGTTTTCATGTTTATTAAGGAAAAAAAGTAACGCTAAGGAGGCTACAACCACACTCTATAACTGGCCTATTCAAATGACGGCCTACAGGCAATGTGTGGCCCAGAAGCACCCTCCAAGTGGCCCACTAGCGCAGCCCTTGGTCCCATAAGAAACACAGAGAAAAAGAGAAAAACACATTTCGCAAGCCTTCAGAAATTCCTACATAAATTCCTATAGTAGTACAGACTATGAATGTAACACTTTGCATAGCCTAGCAACATTCAACCCACAATGCAGTGCATTGTTGTGTGTCTGGAAGTGGTGGTAGTAGTCTATGACACTGTGATATATATATATTTTTTCGTTTTTGCTTTTTTCTGATGGTACCTCAGTTGCAACAACTTGTTGTGGCATCAAAAAAGGAAAGACTGCATTTGATGAAAACATTCAAAAAGTCTAGAATTTTATTTAAATTTCAAATTTAATTAAGCATCATAACTTTTTTGTAGAATGTAGAGCTATTTATTAACCTGCTGTTAACAAACAAAACATGTAGTACTATGACACTCTGCCTCTACATACCATCACAGTGCCTCAAACTTGATCCAAATGCAACGTATATGTACCGCCACCTTTTCGTTTACAAAAAAAGGCATTGCTAATCACACATGTAGTGATTTAAAACAAACCTCATGGACCACTCTGAAAGAGCTCCACAAAGACTTGGAAGCAGTAGGTATAATTGTTACAGAGAAGAGAATAGGCAATGAATCAAGGTTATTATAGTTAATGAAAACTGAAATCAAAACTGAAACTATTATCAAAAAAACATTTTCATAAACTGAAATAAAATATTTAACAAAACCAAGATGAAAAACTAAAACTAAACGAAATTATTTAAGTAGCTGGAAAGACTAAATGAAATAAAATAATTTACTAAAAATATTTTTAGTTTTTGTTTTAGAATATGCCTTTATTCTTTAACCCTTGGCTATGGCTAACACGGTACAACACCCTAGTACTTCTTTAACCCTTGTAACTTTTAACTCTAAAACAGAAAGTCATCCACCACAAACCACCCGCATATATTCACCAAGTGAACGCCGGCTGGTGAAGGAGGCCAGATGTTCACACAGCATTTGCGATGACAGAGCAAGTTGAAAACAGGTGCGTAAAGCATGTGAAATAAATAGGGATTTACGTGCCACCTTTCTTTGTGCTTGTTGTATATCAAGATGTAATTCAAACACCCAAAGTCGGATTGTGCGCATCAACAAAACCATTACCATATGGACAGAAAAATCACAAGTGAATAACGTTTTAGTTTATTTCACAGGCGCCTTCGTTTTGTTGAAAATAATTCACTTGCCACATCGCACAGGAGAAATCCTTTTTGAAAATAAAATGACACTGAGACTGACGGTCATCATACAAGATCAGCATATTGTTACTGACCAATCACTTTTCCTTTTAAAAAGTAATTTAATAACAAAGCAATACAAACCTTGTAAAACTGGCAAGCTGGCAATGTCTCTACTGAACTACAAGTAGGTAGGTGAAGAAAGTCTGCCAACTGGTAAAAAACTACACCTACTAATGTGTTTTTGTATTTATTCGATATTTATTAATTTATCTTTTTTTAGTTTATTTTCACAGTTCAAAATATCTGATATTGTGAAAATAATCCAGTAGCAGAATTATGTTTTAAAATATTTGTCCCCATTTTTTCAATTTCTCTCTTTCAAAATAGATCATTGAAATATCATATTCTTTTTGTTCTTAACGTCAGCCATATCATACATATTGCATACCAGGGATTTTTCCTGCCTTGCATCCAAACCTGCTGGGGTAGGCTCCAGGTTTCCTGCGATCCTGCTCTGGGTAAACAGGTTTATATAATGTATATATTGTTCCTAATCTCAGATGCTGTCTGTCGTTTATTGCCCATACATATTCCTATTATCTACTCTTGCTTTGCTCATTATGGGTTTACTATTCTTATGCATGGACTATTCAAGTCTGACTGCCTCTAACCCTGACACTACATGCTTGTTTTTCTTTGTTTCTCTCAATACAGCTAGGTGGAGTTCAATATAGCTGGTAGAAAATAACCCAGCCCAGTAATGGGAGATTTTTTAATGCAATATCGAAGGCATTAATTATAAGTATATTGGTTTGGAGCAGGATATATTGTGTGCTGTAGACATTTAGAGTAAAAACCCCTCAAACCTTAAAATTCACCTAAATTTCATTAAAAATTGGCCCATTCTGGGCAAGAAATGGAAAAGATGACACATGTCAACAGTCAGCGCACATTTTTTGTTCAGCACAAATAACATAGAAAATATTTTAAAAATTATAAAATTGCATATAATTGTTCATATTCAGTATCTGCTTTTCACTATGCTTGATTTTTTCAGACAAAAAACAAAACCAGATAGTAAACCATGTAATGTATCTAGTAAGCTTTCATTAACAGTCACTCCTTTTTAGACGGTGATCTCATCAGACCTTCTTCTGATGCAAGGAATCTTGGTGTCATTTTTGATTCCTCCCTTTCTTATTCTGCCCACATAAACCACATTAAGAAACTTCCCATGTTCGCTCATTCCTCTCCTTATCAAATGCTGAGAAACTTGTCCATGCTTTTATCACATCCCGCATTGATTATTCTAACTTGCTGTTGGCAGGTGCCCCTTCTAATCTTATATCACAGCTGATTCAAAACTCTGCTGCAAGAGTCCTTACATGAACCAGCAACAGTGAGCACATCACACCCATCCTGCTTCGCCTTCACTGGCTCCATGTGTCTTACAGAATTGAATATAAAATTTTATTAATAACCTACAAAGCTTTACATGGTCTTGCACCGGACTACATCAGTGACTTTCTAAATCACTATGCTCCTGTTCGCCTAATAAGGTCCTCTGATTCTGATAATCTTGTTGTGCCTCACACTAACCTGTACTCTATGGGTGACAAGGCCTTCAGCTCCATAGCACCCAGACTTTGGAATGACATCCCGAAATTAATTGGATCAGCTGACTCCATTCATTATTTTAAAAAACAACTTAAAACTCATCTATTTAGAAAAGCTTTTAACTTAACTTAACATTCTGCCCTTTCTTTCAGTTTACCTCTCTGTCCAGGTGCTCAGGATAATTTGTGTGTCTGTTATATCACAAATTAGGTTATTTGTTAGGCTTTTCTTTTAATATTGAATTTAGTATTTTACTCTGGTTTATTGTCCTTTATTCTATTTAATGCTTTTTTTTATCTCTTTTATTGTTCTATTTAGGAAAACATTTGTATCCAATGTTACATATACCCTGCTGTTTTTTTCTAAGACTCTGTGAAGCGCCTTAAGCATGGGAAAGGCACTATATAAATAAAATTTATTATTATTATTAACATTGAACTCCTGTAATATCCAAACCTGTTAAGTGTACAGTTCTGTCTGATTGTGACACAAAACTAAACTCCATAGCAACTCTTTAACCATACCATAATTAGTAAAACAAACTGAAACTAATAGAGATAAAAATAAAATACAAATGTCTTTGTGAAATAAAAATTTAATTAAAACTAAAAATATATGATTAGGGAAATCTAAAACTAAACTAAATTTTCAAGTAATGTCAGAAAAAAATAAAGAAAAAAATATAATAAAAACTAATATAAAAAGGCAAAACTATAATAACCTTGCAATGCATTCCACCAGTACGGCCTCTATGCGCACTCATCCCCCCAAGACTCAATTTGTGAAGAAAAACCATGTTGAAACTCATTTAAAGTTTGCTACACAATATTTTCACCAAACTTAAACTTTTTGGCTGTCATACTACACATCATGCTTGGAGGAAAAATGGCACTGCACATCACCTGAAAAACACTCTTCAACGAGTGAAATTCAGAGGTGACAGCATCATGGTGTGGGGCCGTTTCTCTCATCTCACGGTATTGGCAGACTTCATGTAAAATTGAAGGAACAATGAATGTGGCCATTTACCCAAATATTCCTGAAAATGAATCTGCTGCCATCCCCTAGGATGATAAGGATGAGATGTGGGTAGACTTTTCAGCAGGACAATGATCCAAAACATACAGCAAAGGAAACTCTCAGCTGGTTTCAGAGAAAGAAAATCAAGTTGTTAGAATGGCCCAGACAATCACCTGACTTAAATCCAAATGAACATTTGTGGAAGAAACTAAAGATCAGGGTTCACAAGAGGGCCCCCTGGAAATCTTCAAGATTTAAAGACAATCACTCTAGAAGAATGGATCAAAATCATACTAGAACACTGCAGGTGATTGGTTTCTTCATACAGGAAGCATCTTGAAGTTGTCATTACACACAGACGCTTCTCCACTAAGTATTAAATTATCGTGTTAAATACTTTTTCCCTATGTCATTCCATTTTATTACACATACCTTTATGTTGTGAATTCTTTATACTTGTGGACTTGTTTGATGAGAATTTTATGTGCATAACCTCAATGGAAATGTACTGAAAAAATGTTGATGCATTCAATACTTATTTCTCTTACTGTATTATACATAGATTTAAGTTGTATTTAGTCACACAAACATTTTTCCTTTGCTTGTACTGCATATACTAGCCCCAATGAGATTTGAGAAAAGTCTGCTTTGAAATGTAAACATATACAAGAAAACTAAGATATAAGACTAGACCTAAAGCTCAGGCACAAAATCTTTCTAAAAGCCAAAAATATCTTGAAACAGGGATTCCCAAGTTCAGTCATAGGGACCTCATTTTACCTGTAATGGATCTGCTTGTTTAATTAGTTGAAACTTTATTTTTCTCTCTCCTATTCTGTACTGAGAAAAGTACAGTATCAGATTTACATTTATTATAAAATCAGAAAGATACATATTTTTGCCATGACACAGCTTTAAAACTTTAACTCACTTTTGTAATATTTTTGTGTGGAGCTTCTCCCTTATTGTACCCTGATAAAGATAATGAAGATCAAATGGATTACACACTCATGCCAACAACATTGAACGCTAAAACTCTGTAGCTCCCCCAGTATCAGACCCCTAACATACACATTAAAAAATAACCTAAACAACAACAACACATGAAACAAGGAAGGAAAATCATGATGATATGACAATCTTAAACATCAAGATATAAAAAACATACTACATTCACACCATGTAATATATAGTTCAAAAATGTTGCTACATTCCATGTTAGGATTTTATAACTGGTTTGGATAAATACCTTCCACTACTTAGTATCTTAACTTGAAATTCATTGTGCTGGAATATTTTGATTACACCCATAAATTCCTTCCTTCATCTCCGAAACATAGCCAAACTCCGTCCCTACCTCTCCCTCTGTGATGCTGAAAAGCTGGTTCATGCCTTTGTCTCATCCAGACTGGACTATTGAAATGCACTCCTCATTGGGATACCCAACAAGAGCCTTCAAAAGCTACAACAAATTCAAAATAGTGCTGCAAGAATCCTGATGAGGGTGCAGAAATATGAACACATTTCACAAATCCTTTGCTCATTTCATTGGATCCCTATCCATCTCCGTGTCGAATACAAACTCTGTTTGTTTACTCACCAGTGTATTCATGGAAATGCTTCACAATATCTTAAAGAACTCCTTTTATTACAATCCACTACAAGAAACCTCCATTTTACAAATACCTACCGCCTTCGCCCCCCTTGTGACCAAACTTCATACAATGGGAGACTGAACCTTTGCAGCCACTGCTCCATGGCTCTGGAATGCCCTATCAGAGAGCCTAAGAACACAGCAGACTGTGGGGTGTTTAAAAAACAGCTAAAGACTTTCCGATTTATGAAAGCTTATTAACAAGAATGCTATAATTTTTGTTCTTTTATCTCTGTTTTTATCTTGCCTTGCCTTTGTTTTATGTTGCACTTTGAGATTTACTGCTAATGTAAAGTGCCCCTATAAATAAAATGCATTATTATTATTATTATAAATAAAAGAGAAGGGACATAAATTAAAATCAATCACTAAGTGGACTAATTCTTCCAAACAAAATTTTGGCATGAAGATAACAAGATCATTTGGGATATGTGGCTGGTTCACTCTTGTGCCATTTATCTGACTTCTTGTTGGAACAGAACAAGCCATGCTCCCTTTAGACCTTTTCTTCAAACCAAGCTAACTTAACAGAGTTGAGGAACCAAGATCTCAAGCCAGACAGGAAACTTGGCTATGTCCCTGTAGCAACAGAGACTATTGTTTGAAGATGTTGATGTTCTGTCTGTCAGGCTTCACTTATGTTACTCAATTTCAAACTACTTTGCTTTCCAGTCTGTCCAAATAAATCTGTGCCTTTATATGTACTCATTATGTAATTGGTAATTTGTAAAGGTTTGCAATATAATTTACCTGTGGACTTGTTACAGTACTCCAAAAGATATACAAAAATAAACTGAACTGAATTAAACTGAATTGAATGGACATCTCAGAAACAGTGTTCTGCAGTCTGCTTATTCATTTGGTAGGAAGACCCATAAGGTCTGTAGCTTTCCCCCTAAATGTGGCAAATATTTCTGGCTCTACAATGGTGACAGTGGTTTGGTTTAGAAGCTGCAAAACTAATAAGAATAAACTTAAAGTGCATGAATGATACAAACCTCAAAATTCTGGTTAATGTCAGGATGGAGATGATAAACGATCAGTATCAAAACCTGAGCAACTAATTACAGATTCATGGTCTGCACTGTTAAACAGCAAACAATCTGGGCTTCAGTTTCTCAGAAAGTCAAATCCCCTATGTGATGATTTGAAGATAGGAATTCCTGCACAGGCTGACAATATCACTTTGACCAAATTTACTCAGGCTGTCTTTGGGATTTACAGCTTTCTATGCTTAAATTTACTATTTTTCATAAATATTTCTTCCAGATGTACAGTATCATCAAATAGTGTTTGCACATTCCTTTCTCTGTATCCACTTTTTATATTATTTTCAACATTAAAAAAGATTCACATTTTTTCTATTTTGTTTGGGGTTAGTTGACCAAATTAGTTAATTGCATTATTGATTTAAATTTTATATCACTGCACACTACATCATGCTGTCTTCACAAAGACACCAAGGCGATTGGGTTAATTAAGAGCAGTTGCCCTTAAATATAACAGGCTATGCTTAAGATTATTTTGGCAAGCTAACATAAAGCAAACCTTGCAATATAGGAACAGCCTGAATGTATGCTTGAAGTCTGCTGTTTAATCTCCATCATTTTAATACAGCAATATACAGCAATTGGTCATTTAACTGTGTCGAGTTACCATATAAAAGCAGGTGGTTTTTTTTCCCTTTTTTTTCTCTCAAATCAACCCTTTGGTTTCTATATTCAATCACTTCCCTGTGAAGTCTGTCATTAGGTACCAGTATAAGCAGCAGTTGGAAACTCTGATACCCCCTTTTGGTATGGTATAGAACTGTTGCATCTAACCAAACACATCAAGTTTATTGTCATAAAATTACTAGAGCTCTGCTGCACATGCAACTTTACAAATTTTATTTGAAACAATAAAACACCCATTTATGCACAAAATTCTTATCAGGACAATACAAAGTTTTCCCTGGAATCAAAGAATAATCAGTGGAAAAGGAAAGGCTAGATGCCGTAACACTGCAGGTCTCATTTTCCGCCTAATCTGACAAAGTAGGATGGAATAGTAGTGAGGGACCAACTTTGGTCATGGCACTACCTACTGAGCACACTGGGTGCAAAAAGTCAATATATACATTAAGCTTATGGCTATATAGGTTTTCCTGCTTTGCTAAGCTAAACTGTTCTTGAAAATCCCTTCATAAGAAGAATGTTCATGACTACCATTAATATAAATGGAAATACTTCATAAGCATTCAAGGGTCCAAACAAATCACCCCCATTTCTACTTAAATAACACCAAAATACTTACCACTTTACAGAATAAGTCTAATTACAGAAAAACAAAACCCTAAGACGACAATTTTCCTTCATTTACTACTACTTAAAGCTGTATACCCACACTATGTTTTATCCTTTTAAGTTTCATATTCAAAAGAAACATATTTTGATCTTTCCTGGGTTTTCCCATCTTTTTCATGATCCTTCCTGGAGCTGTGATGCTCCAGGTAATGCAAGAAGACACATGAGCAACACACATGAAAAGTTGACTATACCACAGCTTGCGAACGCAGCATAAGCTACAAGAATGACTGATACCGTGATTGCTGATCTGAAATGCTGATCAGATAAATGGGATTATCAGAGAAGGACTGGAACAGAAAATTTCTCTATATGCAGATGATATGGTACTGTATATATCAGACCCACATAATTTTGTGCCTGCAGTCTTAACAGCACTTACACAATTTCAAAAGATCTCTGGTCTCAGAATTAATCTGAATAAAAGTGTACTCTTTCCAGTGAATTCTCAAGCATATAATATTAGATTAGACACCCTACCTTTCATCATTGCAGATCAGTTTAAATACCTAGGGGTAAACATCACAAGTAAAAACAAAGCTCCCTATCAACAAAATTTCGCCGTCTGTATGGAAAAAATTAAGCAAGACTTGCATAGATGGTCAACCCTTCATCTCACTCTAGCTGGAAGAATTAACGTTGTTAAGATGAATATTCTTCCTAAGCTTCTTTTTTATTTCAAAACATTCCAATATACATCAATAAATCATTTTTTAAGCAATTAGATTCAACAATACCCTCATTTACTTGGAACTCAAAACATCCACGTATCTAAAGAGCGACCCTACAAAGACCTAAGGCAGAAGGTGGCATGGCTCTACCTAACATTCAGCTTTATTACTGGGCAGCAAGCATACAAGCTATAAAAACCTGGACATAAATAAATGAACATATACAGGCCTGGTCCGCAATAGAAGTAAAATTCTGCAGTACTTCTTTATATTCCATGCTTTGTGCCCCAATAAATGCACGGTATCGGCAATATACTAATAACCCAATTGTGCTTCACTCACTCAGAATATGGAACCAATGTAGAAAGCATTTTAAGATGGAGAAGCTTTTATCTGTGGCACCTCTGCAAGAGAACCACCTCTTTCAACCCTGGCAAACATATGCAGTTTTTAATATCTGGAGAAAATTTGGGATTAAATTGCTCAGAGATCTTTATATAGACAACATATTTGCATCCTACGAACAATTATATTCCAAATTTAACTTTCCAGCTACACATTACTTTCATTATCTTCAAATTAGGAACTTTGTTAAACAGAACCTGCCCGATTTTCCTCATCTTGCACCCTCATCCATGCTGGAAAAAATATTGCTCAATTTCAAGAATTTAGACACCATCTCTGCAATATATAAAATTATTTTACAGTCCCCCCTTTCAAAGATCCAAGAGGACAATGGGAAAAAGATCTCTTAATCAATATATCAGAAAGGGAGTGGAAAGTAGCAATGCAGAGACTTCACTCGAGCTCATTATGTGCAAAGCATACAATTATTCAACTCAAAATTATATATCGAGCACATCTGTCTCGCCTAAAACTGTCCAAAATGTTTCCAGGGCAAGATCCAACCTGTGAACGCTGCAATCAAGTCCCAGCCTCACTGGGTCACATGTTTTGGGCCTGCGCCAAATTAACATCATTTTGGACCAAAATTTTTAAGTGCCTTTCAGACAGCCTTAGTGTCACAATCCCTCTTAACCCATTAACAGCTGTGTGTGGTGTTCTTCCAGATGGGTTTAAAGTGGAGAAGGACAAACAAACTGTGATTGCATTCACTACACTTTTGGCACGCAAACTTATTTTGCTAAACTGGAAGAATCCTAACTCTCCTCTTTTAAGTCAGTGGGTAACCAATGTTTTATACTATTTGAAATTGGAAAAAATCAAATATTCAGTTAGAGGATCTGTACAGAATTTTTTAAAACCTGGCAGGATATAATCAATAAAATTTCAGAATAAGCTCTTAAAGCACCGAGGAAGCAATTATCTCTGCATTTCTTTTTCTTCTCCATTCATCTGTACTGGCCTAGTAAACACATCAATTTAGGTATGTTTATAAGTTTTACCCCGTTGGCCATGCTCTTTCTCTCAGGGGTGGGGGTCGACTTGTTTTTCAATCCAATTTTTTGTAAAAATTGATCGATTTGTATGAATGATTACAATAAAATTAATAAAATTATAAAAAAAAACAAAAAAAAAAAAACAAGGTGTATGATTGTGAAGTGTTGTACTAGCAGAGCTTGTTTCATAATTATGACAGATTTGATCTTTGTAAATGTGAAAATGCATCGATGTTGTGGTTTGTAACATGAAAATGGGTATTAAAATTCTTTCTTTAAATAAAAATAATCAAATTAATAAAAATGCAAAATTTATTATTATTATTATTATAAGACAAGGATGGAGGGTCACACAAGGACAAAACGTATCAAAGTAAACAGAAAATACATAACATAGAACCAATTTGCCTTCTAGCTCCTGGCTAATACTGGCCCACATTTAACTAATGGGGTAGCTCACTCAGTTATCATACAAAACACTGGAAGCAGCAAAAACTCCCTGTCACCTCCTGCTCTGCCCACATTGTGTTCCTGCTCTCTGAGCATTTGTACCAACTCACATCCAGGATCAATGGAAAAAATAAATAATGTGGGTAGCTAGTGTTTAAAACTTCCAGGTTGATGGCTTCTTCTTGTTGGTTTGACTGGTAATCCCTCTAAATTTCATTATATATCTTTTGGATCGTGAATCCTTGCAGGATCACTATGATCAAAAAATTAAACCATTAGTCTACGAGAACAAATTACAAATAAAAATTAATGAAAAAAATTTATTTATTTAACATAGACTCCACTGTTTGCAGCATTTAACAATTCAAACAAGAATGCCTAAACTGAGCAGGTGTTGTATGTATATAAAGATGCAAACTTCTCATGCATTTCCTCATGTATAGTAGGGAACTCAATACTCAAAAATGTGAGACTTTGAAAAAAGTAGTCTAGAAAAAAAACACACCTATGCTTATATGTTTTACTGCCATTGGCTAAAATGTACAATACTGTGTTCATATGTACACAAAAACCTTAGCAACCCTGGAAAGATTCATCTAAGCTTTGAACATTCTAGTGTCACTGGCCTCAAAAGCTCCCGATATCAGTGACATTAAGTACAAAGCTTCCATCTCATCTCACCCACAATCAGATTGTTTGTCATCACCTTGATTAAAGCAAAGCAGTTCACCCAGACTATTCAACAAATGTGGAGATGCATGGCTTAACTCTCCTAACGCGCTACTTGTGCTGCTACAGTTCTGAATGACACAGTTAAGCATTCAGCACATGATCCATCACACACTGCCAGAATTGTGCTGCTGAGAACTCTGGACTCGAGACCTTTTCCGTTTAAATTTTACAGGAATGTTGTATCACTCCCTTAGCGAATTACAAAGAATTTTCTTTTTCATCCAGAAAAAAGTTTATTCAAGTTCTGTTTTAAAGCTATAACTACACCAGTGGCAACTTCCTTTTGCATATCCATTATCTGAGCCATTTAAAGTATTTCTACAAAAAATGTATAATATAAAGAAAGAAAAACTCACTTACAAGTCATGTTAATTTAGGGTCCAATCAGTCATTAGATTTTAATTCAATTAGCAGCTGCTGTTGTACTGTTTTATTTATTATGTACTCATGCTGTCTGTGGACTCCTTAACAGGTCAACATTATGTCAAGAACAAAGAACATGATTTATAGTCAGTCCACTGGTTTATAACTGTGCTTCATTCCTTCAATGGTATTCTGCTTAAAGACACGATCAAGGCATTCACCTCTTCCAGGCATTTTGCTGTTGCCTGCTTCAGACTATTCCCTGATGAATGCAGTTTCTCAGGCATCACCTAGGGTCTGTTTTACACCAATTATGATATTATTTAAAAGAGACTACTTGCATTCTGAACAGGATAGAAGTTTAGGGGGTTAATCTGTCTGCCTTAGGAAACTGGATTTAAATATTAACTGTTTCAGTATCTGAATGGGTTTTACCCTATGTCCTCTAGTTTTACTTTCACATTCCAGAGACATATGTGGTAGGTACAGTATATTGCAGACTTTAAGTGGTTCTGTGTGGATGTATAGGAGAGTGGGCTACAGGATGAACTCTTGTCTCATCCAGCACTAGTCTCTGTCTCACATGTGATGCTGCAGTGAAAGTATTAAATGTAAACATTTACACAGGTGCACTTACAGAAACATAAAAAAAAATCACTACAGTCAGGCAATCCCTTCTTCAAATCATAATACAAACATTTAAACTATAAATGAAACATGCACATATACTGTATACCCTTACTTTCATGAGAGTTGAGCTTTAGCAGCAGCTCCATATATTTTTCCCTCAAAGTTTCATTGATAAAAACACGGAATTCTGGAAACAGAATTCTGGACTTTCCTGCTCAGTTTGTTGCCATTCATAGCACTCTCCAGCACTCTCCAGGCAAGTGGTTTAGAAAATGAATAAATAAATTGATATGCTAATAACATAAAGTAAGAATATTCTTAGAGGCCTATTGTTATTTGTAATGTTCTCAGTTTTTCTATTATTATTGCTCATTCAATCCATTCTCCAAAAATGGACCAAAATGACACTCTAAGGAAATCTAACAGATTTCAGATTAAAGAAATTTCACAGATGCTAAAAATGTTAGTCAAAAATATCAAGTATTACTCAGCATTGTGAAATAGTTATGTCTATAGTAAAGGTGATGCCCTGGTCATGCCCGGCATTTATTTATGCCTTCTGCACATTTTGGAGAAGCAGTCAGAAATGACAGTGTGTTGAAGGACATAAACTCACCTTGTTAGAGGAGGACTTTCAGAAAACTGAAATTTTAACAGTTTCATAGCTAGGTATCAGCCTATCTCTCTATTATAAAAAAAATCCTGTGTAGGAAAGACTAGGGAGACGAGGCGTGATCTTCACGTGAAGATCACGGAAGACACTTAAAAGACCCGCGAGATGCAAGAGATTGGCCACTGAGTGTCTCGCAGGGACCTTAAACATGAGACTTTGTGCCAAGAGATTGACCCAGGACTGTCTCACAGTTACACAGAACATGAGATTCTTGCAAGACACACCCTACTTACAACCAATATCAAATAAGACCACGGACAGTAAAACACTCAGTCATGTCAAAGCTTTGAACACACACAGATCCAGGGCTCTCAGCGTATATAAAGCATAGAAGGACAACAAGTTATAGATGAAACGTTGACGACTAAGCGAAGAAGAAAGAGCAGCGCGGAGAATAGAGACTCAAAAGCATAGGAGAGAAAAAAATGCAAAAAAGAAATAGAATAATCGAGGTGCAAATTCAGAAAATAAGAAAAGTAATAATCAGCCCGGAACAAGTGGAACTGAAAAACGTCCAGTCGGGCTCAGAATTAAAAGAAAGAGTAAAAGACAAAGTAGAACTTCATAAAGATTGATTGATGCGGTGTGGGGGGGGGGGCGGGATTAAGGGTTGGAGAGGGTGTGTAAAAGGTTGTGTTTGGAGTTATGAAGTCGGCATTCTTTTTCTTGATTGTTCAAGTAAAACTTTTGTGAGACTTTACTATGCCTGTCTGTTTTTTTGTTTTTTTTACTTCTCTTTTCGAGCCGGATGTGGAGGTCGCTACAGTATCAAAAAAAGATAGTAAAGATTGCATTAACACAAACAAAAGGAAATTATTACTTGAAAAAAGGGAAAATAATCATCACGGACCAGGTGTAATTGAAAAAATAGCAGGACAAAGCGAGGTCAGAAATAAAAGACAAAGAGTATAAAACAAAGTAAAATGTCATAAAGAGGTTAAAAAACAAGGGGGCCAAACACATGCAGAGCAAGTTACAGAATATGAAAGCAGAAAAAAATGAATGTGTCAAAACAAAGAAAGTAAACATCGCATTAGCGCAAACAAAGAGAAATTATTACTTGGAGAAATAACGAAAAGGTGAATAGAGATCGAATATATGGACATAGGTGATATGTGTGAAGTATGTAAATATTGTAAGGCTTTGAAGTTTATGTCAGAGAATTTCAAAAATGGAGTTTACCTCACATGCATTTATTGGTTACTTTCCAAAAAAAAATTATTAACTGCTGATGATGAAGATCGTTTTGTCTGTGCTGAAATTCCAAACAGAGAAACCTATCCTGAATTATGGTACAAAGTCATTAAACACATGTCTCACAGACCTCATTTAAAAGATTTAGTATGTTGGGACTCTAAAGATTCCAAATATTGCGTTTAAAGAAGTTCTGAAATAAAAGTGGAACTAATGAAATAGCAACAATTCAAAGAAAAAAAAAATCTTAAAAGTGTGTATCTGGAAAACCAAATATGGGGGTTGGCAAGCAAAGCAAGCAGGGGGCGAATCCCCCTAGTATTCTTAAACCTGTATAGCAGTGCAGCCTTTTGAGTACACTTTGTACATGACAAAAATGTCAAAGTCAATCAAGACATACAGTGCATGCCATTTTACCAAAACTTCATAAAGTTCAAGCTGAGTAAATGATAGATGTGTTGTCCCTGAATTTTGAGCAGTAAGTTGTCATGTTCGCCTCCAGTTTAAAAATGCCTTTACCGACAAGCCGCAAGTGAATGGGCCTAGGGTTTATGCACCTTGCCCAAAGCATTGCTGACATTTCATACAGTATGCATAGAATGCAAACCATAATGGAAATGCAGGTAGCTGTTGTGTAACTCAAATTACTGTACTGTTTAAAAATATTAAATTGAGACAATCGCGCAGTGTACCTAAGAGTCACTACACAAGTACTACGGTATATCCAATATGTTACATATATTTTGTAACACCAAGGAACTATGTATATAAAAAGGGTAGAACAGACTTTTTCTTAGTAGACTTCATTCCTTTAATGTGGGTAGTTACATCCCTCACATCATCTACAACTCTGTGATGGACAAGGTGATTTTCTATACTTTGGTGTGCTGGGCCAGTAACATCGTTGTCCTCCAAAACAATAAACCATTTAAAAGGGGAGGCTCTGTTATGGGACACCCCCCTGACCCTCAGAGGTAGTACTGAAGGACAGAATGAAAACAAAACTGAGCACCATTATGAATAATGCATCACATTCTCTCTCTGACACACTAACACTGAGGACTTTCTGTCAATGAATCATTCAGCAGTAGTATGTGAAGAAACGCTACTGGCGCTCCTTTATACCAACAGCAATGTATCTGCATAATGCCTCACTGTGAATGTGACTGCCAAGTCAGAATGTTTCTTTCTTTTTAGTCATTCTGGTGTGTGTACATTTCTTAATTTGTTTATTTATTTATTTAAATGACCTACTATTTAGTGGGCTGGTGCTCTGCCTGGGGTTTTGTTCCTGCCTTGCGCCCTGTGCTGGCTGGGATTGGCTCCAGCAGACCCCCGTAACCCTGTGTTTGGATGTAGCGGGTTCGAAAATGACTGACTGACTGACCTTCTATTTAAAATACAAATATAGTATTTAGATGATGTTTTGGACAACACTCAAAACAACAAAAAATACATTCCTATATACAGAAGCAATTTGTTAAACCAACTTTTTAGACATGCAACACTGAAGCTTATTAAGATGAGGAGTTCAAGATTCATATATGATTAAATCTATTGAACTCATCAACATGCATAATAAATTCTGTGAGTTTCTAAATATAGAGGTGAATCTTAATGTCCATTGAGTTAAGTAAAGACGATAGATAGACCTGGCAAGTGCTACTGTATTAAACTCGGGACACAGTCATGGCATGACTGCCTTGTTCACTGTTCCAAGGTTAAAATATGTGGCTGACTGAAGTTTGGCTTTAATGATGAAAATGTTTACACTTAGGTTACTTGGTGTTGGTTTTCATAGCAAAATTCTCAAAAGAACATCCTACATTTGATATCAGCTCCAAGTATCCAGTGTCTGGTAAGAGGTCAAGTTCAAATTTACTATCATGTGTACACATTACAATTAAAATCCTACTATCATGGCTTCCCAAGTCTAGTGACAAGCAGTACAGTTACATCAACAGACAATGAATACAACAGCAGACATTATACAGCATAGTGAATAAAAACTGTTTCACCATAAAAGCCTAGTCCTTTTTTAGAGGGAAAGTGGCAGGAAGAGGGGATGGACTGGACTGGACCAAACTTCCCTTATTTAATAGTTTCCCGTCTCTACTTCAGGCCTGTCTGCACACGTCAGTACACGAGCCTTGGTGAATTAACTTGAAAATGAAAATGTGTAAAGGGGGCTCTGTCAGTGTATATCTGGAAAACAAAACAACCCTACAATTAAATTTGAAAAGTTAGAAATACATTATTTTAGCTACTGAGCTGTCACAGTTAACATAGTGAATTTTTGATTATTTTGTTAAGAAAACCACATTTTAGGTTATTATGTTTTTCTTTTTAATCATGGCCATCTAAATAAAAATGTAATGCTTGGTGTGCATCATTTCATGCTGTGGTGTCATTAGAGTATGTAGGTGCCAGTAACAGACTAGATTTTTGTCTAGATTCGTATGACCATTTGTAAAATGCAGAATAAACCATACAGTTATGGCAATTACCACCAATTCATTGAACAGTATGAGGAATGAAACAAAATAAACACATCCACAAGAACTATTACATTTATTCAACACGTCTAAACCAGAGCACATTTGTAGAAGTGACAGTCTAATACTGGCAACAATGAACAGAAGGCCAGAACTAATTATGAACAGAAAGTCAGGTCATCAAAGGGCACAGTCATGCATGCCCTTAAAACTACTCTGGGGTAATTTCATGTCACCCAAAAGCAACTCTTTTTGCTGTAAGAGAAAACTGCAGTCTCTAATGGAAACAAACCCACATGAGCATAGAAAGAATTTGTAATCACCACATGAAGCAATCAAACCAGAACTGAAGTGCTGAGGAATGGAAACACCCTCAGCTATGACACTATGCAGGCTCATTTGTTGAAATTTTAATGTTTAAATTACAGAGTTTCAAAGTTTTCCTGAAGCCAAGCTCCTTGTCATAAATTTCCTTACTTAGGACAAGATTGTAACAGACATATAAAATTAAAATGTATGACTCCAGCAAACCAAGGTAAAAGAGAGTAATTTTTTGTATGATAGACAGTATCGTTAAACAAAGGAATATTGATTAACAGAGAATGATATATGAAATGCAAGATAAACAATATACCATTTTTGAGGTACAATGTATTACAAAAATGATTTTGAGCTAAAAACTATGCAATGAAATTTAAACACAAAACAGCTTTATGAGAATTGCTAGTATGTTGGGAATTTTGCTGTCTACATTTCTCTTTAAACAGTGGTCTAAACTATAATTCCCTTGAAACAAGATTAACGTGCCTATATTTAGCTATTAAGCATATTACAAGGATATATGTTAAATCGAACTTGAATTGTGACACACAATGGAGGCATTATTCTTGCATAGTTGTTGTATTACAGCACACAGCATGCAGATGGCTTTATTCAAACTTTAAAATCCGGAAACATATTTTCACGTGTTTCTTTAAGGTAACTTGCAACTTAAACTTAATGAGAATTTGGTGCTTTTATAAGACAAAAAATTAAATACTGAGACCAACTGCTGCAAATTTGTATTGGACTATGCAGGTAAGAAAATAACGAAACGACTTACTCCATAAAATCTACAATTACTGTAACGTAGTACTTTGACTATGAGTCTTAGTTGCTGCAAAAGTAATGGATTACTTCACTGTACAGGATACAGGTCTTTTTTAATGAAAACTGAACTCAGATCCAATAAGTGAGAAAATGAGTCAACTGGGCACGGTTGGACTATTAAAATAGTAAGGAAGAATGTTTGGTCTCATCCGTTGCGAGAGATGGACGTCTGAAGCGGAGCTCCGTTAGCAGCGGTGTTATTTTTTATATTATTTCCTTATTATCCTGCGATATCCTGTGTTTATCCAACCCGAGGGTTCTACTACTGCATATATAAACATGGTTGGCAAGAAAGGGGCTCAGAAAGAAATGGAAAAGAAAACTAAAGCTTCATCCAAGCCCAGACCGACAAGTCCAAGTTCAAGCTCAAGGTACGGCTTTTCAGAGACTGACCTGGAACAGATGGGTGAAAGCCCAGACTCCTCGGGACCACGGTCCACAGCATCGTCTCCAGTTAAGAGCGAAATGGGGAGCGAATGTGCGAGTGACGCAAGTCACGATAGCTCACCGATTGGAGAAGATCATTTGAAACTGGAAAAGGCCTTGCAGTCCGCGCTTTCATCTACTCTACGCGAGCCAGGAACATCGGCTGTAATAGAGCTCGCTGCTTCACCTACGGTGCTCGCAAGCAGAAATGATCTGTCCGAACTGAAGGTGATGATCGCTGAGCTCAAGCAAAAAATAAAGAATGATATAAAGAAAAGCGAGAAGGCAAATGAGAAGCTGTGACGGGAGCTGCAAGAGCTGCGGCAGAATAACACAGACTCGGAGAAACGCGTATATATCCGCTTTGAGGTGGCCTTTAATGGTATGCTGGATGAAACTGAGGAGCACATTCAGGAAAACACGTCTAAACTGAGCACATTTGCCAATCAGCAGGAGGATGTTAAGCAGGCATTCACGACTCGAATTGAAACAGCCGAAAATCTAGCAATCACCGCTGATGGAAAAGCAACAGCTGCCAGTTCCGTATGCAAAAAACTCGGAGACAGACTTGCTGCTCTGGAAGATGGAAGCAGAAGGAATAATATTAGAATCGAAGGTCTACCTGAGAATCGTGAAAGTCCAAACCCAGTGAAATTCGCAGCTGAACTATTCTCTAAAATAATTGGAGAGGACTTTAAATCAGATACCGAGATAGCAGCAGCTTATCGCATATGCGGATCAAATACCTTTAGACCTAGGTCTTTTATTATCCGCTTCGAAAGATTATTATGCAAGCTAGTTGTGATGGCACTCCTCAGACGCAAGCAAGAGATTATATTTGAAAATAACCACATTTGTATTCTCCTTCTATAACATTAAACGGCAAGCCGACATGAAATACAGCCTCTTGTACCCTGCCAAACTGAAAGTGGATATGCAAGGCCAATACTATGTCTTTTCCAGCAAGGAAGAAGCAGAAAAGGAATTAAGAAAGCTGATCCCGACACTATTCTGAAACACAATAGTGAGTCGCATCCTGTCATGGCATGGCAAGGAGATATCACCTGCTGTCTGATCCACTTGTAATGATACGGGTATTATAATTATACATCCTTTTCATTACTCGGACGCTTTCTGTTTATGTTTTAATTACAGTTATAGACATGTGTGTGGAAGAAATTAACTTTTTTTTTTCTTTCTACCCTAAAGGAGACTGTTTAACATCATACCCTTGGGTTTATTGTTATTATTGCATTACGACTTACTATGCTTATCCTGGACCACTTTCTAACACCATCCACTGGGCTTATTATCTTATTACTTTAAGATTGCTGAAGATTATATTATATATTTTATGCTTATAGTTTGTTAATGATTGTATATAATCATAGTTTGTTAATGATTACATTTTAGGCATATAGTATTTAGACTATATTGGCAAAAGATATCTCTACTTTTTAATCCTAAAACACCTCTGCGTGGGGGCTTGTTTTTGCTTTGGACGTGCTCTGTCTCTAGGTATGTCAGAGGACCAAGACTTTGTGAAGTGGGGTCCAGCCTCACAAGGGGAGGCAAAATGGGGGGGGGGGGGTAAGGGGGGGAGAGAAAGAGAGCAGGCTATATCTAATCTATCCTTTTAATCCTTATAATTATAACTACCAACGTAACAATAGGCTGCATAGCAATAACTCATGGGGAAATGGGAAATTAAGGTTAAAGCTGTCTCACTTCCAGTTAAGACTATAAAATGACATTAAAAACTCAGAATCAATATCTCCATGATGGGACAGTTAACTTTGTGAGCTGGAATGTTAAAGGCCTGAATCACGAATTAAAGAGAAAGTACTCTCTCACCTAACAGGTTTAAACGCTAAAATAGTATTCTTACAGGAGACCCACTTACAAAGCAACGATCAATTCTGTCTGCAAAAGGACTGGACTGGCCAAATGTTCCATTCTAGCTTTAAAAAGAAAACTAGAGGTGTGGGAGTTCTCATACATAGAACAGTCTCATTTGTAGCATCAGATGTAGTATCTGATCCGGAAGGGAGGTATGTGATGGTCATGGGGAACTTATTTAACTGTAAAATGATTTTGATAAATGTTTATGCACCTAATGTCGATGATAAGGAATTCATACAAAATGTATTTGTATCCATTCCCAATGTGAACACTCATAAAATTATAATGGCCGGGGACTTTAATTGTGTTTTAAATCCACTCTTAGATAGGACTCCTGTCACAGGGGGGATGACATCTAACACTGCAAATATAATTACACAGTTTGTAACTGACCACAATTTATCAGACCACTGGAGGTTTCTAAACCAAAACTCAAGAACATATTCTTTCTACTCACCAGTACACCATTGCTACTCAAGAATAGATTATTTCTTTATCTATACTAATAAAAGGCAAAGCCCTCACTGACTGACTGACTGACTGACTCATCACTAATTCTCCAACTTCCCGTGTAGGTGGAAGGCTGAAATTTGGCAGGTTCATTCCTTACAGCTTACTTACAAAAGTTAGGCAGGTTTCATTTCGAAATTCAAAGCATAACAGTCATAACTGGAACCTCTTTCTTGTCCATATACTGTAATGGACTGCAGCTCGCTGGCCGTGGGAGGCGGAGTTGCGTATCGCGTCATCACGCCTCCCACGTAATCACGTGAACTGATTGTGAACGCAGTACGTACAAAACAAAGAAGAGCCTCAAAGAGCGCTGAAGAAAACATTCATTACACAATTGAGAAGGCAGCGAAACAATAAGAAGCGAAGCACGGTGTAAACCGTATGTTTAAATTAAGTTTATAGAAACGCTCCCGCTGCCGTTTGCAATACCATATTCGTGAGATACAAGTTTAATGAGAAGACACGAGGTATAAACGAGACTTTGAATGACTTTGTAACGGAGTTAAAATTGCTGTAGCGAGAAACTTTTAAGTGCCGGGTCTTAGCTAACATTAAATAAAGCCGTGCACATCGCAACATTACACACGAGAGCAGCTCACGTGAACTGATTGAATGCAGCACGTCGGAAACAAAACACCGTGTAAACCTAAAGTTTAAATTAAGTTCATAGACCTACAAAAGGTTGCCATTGATTTGAGGCAAGATTGATTTTCTCCTGTACAACTATACGTTGCATTCTCAAGAATGTGCTTGTAACAGCTTGGTCATATTACAACCGGAGTGATGAACTGACAACATGGTATACAAAGAGAACTATAACAATTGTAATATGTATATATATATATATATATATATATATATATATATATATATATACTAGCAAAATACCCGCGCTTCGCAGCGGAGAAATAGTGTGTTAAAGAGGTTATGAAAAAGTAAAGGAAACATTTTAAAAATAACGTAACATGATTGTCAATGGGCGGCACGGTGGCGCAGTGGGTAGCGCTGCTGCCTCGCAGTTGGGACACCTGGGGACCTGGGTTCGATTCCCGGGTCCTCCCTGCGTGGAGTTTGCATGTTCTCCCCGTGTCTGTGTGGGTTTCCTCCGGGCGCTCCGGTTTCCTCCCACAGTCCAAAGACATGCAGGTTAGGTGGATTGGCGATTCTAAATTGGCCCTAGTGTGTGCTTGGTGTGTGAGTGTGTTTGTGTGTGTCCTGCGGTGGGTTGGCACCCTGCCCGGGATTGGTTCCTGCCTTGTGCCCTGTGTTGGCTGGGATTGGCTCCAACAGACCCCCGTGACCCTGTGTTCGGATTCAGCGGGTTGGAAAATGGATGGATGGATGGATGATTGTCAATGTAATTATGTTGTCATTGTTATGAGTGTTGCTGTCATATATATATATATATATAGCAAAATACCCGGGCTTCGCAGCAGAGAAGTAGTGTGTTAAAGAGGTTATGAAAAAAAAAAAAGGAAACATTTTAAAAATAACGTAACATGATTGTCAATGTAATTGTGTTGTCATTGTTATGAGTGTTGCTGTCTTTTATATATATAATATACACACACAGACACACATAAACATATATACAGTAATCCCTCCTCCATCGCGGGGGTTGCGTTCCAGAGCCACCCGCGAAATAAGAAAATCCGCGAAGTAGAAACCATATGTTTATATGGTTATTTTTATATTGTCATGCTTGGGTCAGAGATTTGCGCAGAAACACAGGAGGTTGTAGAGAGACAGGAACGTTATTCAAACACTGCAAACAAACATTTGTCTCTTTTTCAAAAGTTTAAACTGTGCTCCATGACAAGACAGAGATGACAGTTCTGTCTCACAATTAAAAGAATGCAAACATATCTTCCTCTTCAAATGAGTGCGTGTCAGGAGCAGAGCATGTCAGAAACAGAGAGCAAAGCAAACAAATCAATAGGGCTGTTTGGCTTAAGTATGCGAAGCACCGCGGCACAAAGCTGTTGAAGGCGGCAGCTCACACCCCCTCCGTCAGGAGCAGGGAGAGAGAGAGAGAGAGAGAGATAAAAACAAAGAGTGAAAAATCAATACGTGCCCTTTGAGCTTTTAAGTATATGAAGCTCCGTGCAGCATGTCGCTTCACTAAGCAGCTGCACACAGAAGGTAGAAACGTGAAGATAATCTTTCAGCATTTTAAGACGAGCGTCCGTATCGTCTAGGTGTGCGAACAGCCCCCCCTGCTCACACCCCCTACGTCAGGATCAGAGAAAGTCAGCGCAAGAGACACAGAGAAAAGTAAGTTGGGTAGCTTGTCAGCCATCTGCCAATAGCGTCCCTTGTATGAAATCAACTGGGCAAACCAACTGAGGAAGCATGTACCAGAAATTAAAAGACCCATTGTCCTCAGAAATCCACGAACCAGCAAAAAATCTGCGATATATATTTAAATATGCTTACATATAAAGTCCGCGATAGAGTGAAGCCGCGAAAGGCGAAGCGCGATATAGCGAGGGATCACTGTATACATATACATATATATATACATATCTACATATACACATATCTACATATACATACGTATATACACATATACACATCCACAAAAACATATATATACATATACAAATTTACATATCTACATATATATATATATATATATATATAGACATACATATATACATACATACATTCACATATATATATATATATATATATACTGTATATAAACATATGTACTTATTGGCTCCTGTATTTAGGATATAGCAGGTTGGATAATGGACGGATGGACATCTGTATGCATAGCCGTATTTGCCCGTTTTCGTTTTTTTTCTTTGTTCAGTAATATTTCAGTAAACCCGGAGCTTGTCAGTTCAAATCCTGGTACTGACACCACTGTGTGACCCTGAGGAAGTCACTTCACCTGCCTGTGCTGCAAAAAACAAAAGTAATGTAACAAATTGTACCTCAGATGTTGTAAGTTGGTGGAATAAAGGCATAAGTAAAATAGATAAATATGTATTATACACATAGGAACTATTCATTTATTTTCAGTTAAGTCATCTGCAGCAAACTTTTATAAATGAGGGTTTCTGATTTTTAGATAGTGCAAACTGTTTCTTCTTCATTGACGTTTTCTCTTGGAGAGCTTTTTTCATTTCATTGAAAATGAAAGCAGCAGCTGCCAAAATATGTAGCTTTCTTATTAATTTTTCAACATTGTGTAAAATAAATGTATAAAGTAACATAAAAGGTTTAAATACTGGTTATCCTTTTACACTAAAATATTACTAAAGAGATACAAAAAAAGTAAAATGGATATGTTCTTTTTCTTTAAGGAGATTAAATATTACTGAAGAAAGAAAAAAAAAATTAAACAGCCAAATGGGGCTATGCAAATGAACTTAAAAGGTTTAAATAAAACAGAAATATATATTTTATTTTTACTTGCTTAACTTGTGGAGGGTGTATCCTGTAGCAAAGCCCTAACTTTTTTCGTGAAAGCTCGTTTCAGTAAATAAGTGTTAAAAACAGGTGTAAAGATATTGACAATAAGTTACGCAAACCCAGGAAGACATGGAATCGTTTAAATCAAGTATCATTACATCTTCCTTTCTTAAAGAGAAGTAAGGCAGTACTTATAAGCTTACATATTTATATATAGACATACATATATATATACATATATATCTGAAGCCGTGCAAGCACACTCTTGAGAATGCAACGTATAGTTGTACAGAAGAAAAGCAATCTTGCCTCAAATGAATGGCAACCATTTGTAGGTCTATGAACTTAATTTAAACTTTAGGTTTACACGGTGCTTTCTTTCCGAAGTACCTGCACTCATGAATATGTCTGTATGTGTCAGTCGGTCAAATCCACGCGCTTCGCACCGGCGAAGTACCGCTTTTAAATTTTTATTAAGAAGAAAATAAAACGTTTTTAAATTGAGGGAAAATATACTAATAACAGTTTGTTAAGGATCTGTTTTGTTGTGAAGCTGCCTTTACTCGAGTGATCACTTCGACCTGACTTGGTGGCCAAGTATAAGCGTTACCTCGTAGGTAACCACCCATACAATCAGATTGTGAATCAGACTACGAATGCCGTGAATGTAATTACACACTCACTGCACTTGCTTACGGTAATCGAACCTCGGACGTCAGCGCTAGAGGGGCTTAGCAGCGGTGAAGTATTGCTTTTAAATTTTAATTAAGAACAAAAGAAGGGGCTTAGCAGCGGTGAAGTATTGCTTTTAAATTTTAATTAAGAACAAAAGAAAACCTCAGAGCTTCGATTCCCGAAAGGGAAAGCTTATGGTTGGACAGCAAGTGACGTAACATCAGCCACGGTGCCTTCAGTTGTGAGAAGCAGATCATAGAATGATTGAAAATAGTTTTGCATTTACCTTTTTAGTAAAAGGCGAGCTTTTAAGGCTGAGAAATCACCCCGTAAATGCACACGTTTAATTGCACATGTGTTAATATGTATGGTTACACAGTATTAAAAGACAGTGAAGAACGTGATTTACCTTTGTTCCCGCGTTTGATAAAAGGCGAGCTTTTAAGCCTGAGAAATCACCCCGTAAATGCACACGTTTAATTGCACGTGTTAATATGTATGCTTACACAGTATTAAAAGACACTCAAAAATTAACGTCATTTACCATCAGCCACGGTGCCTTCAGTTGTGAGAAGCAGATCACAGAATGATTGAAAATAGTTTTGCATTTACCTTTTTAGTAAAAGGCGAGCTTTTAAGCCTGAGAAATCACCCTGTAAATGCACACGTTTAATTGCACATGTGTAAATATGTATGGTTACACAGTATTAAAAGACAGTGAACAACGTCAGTTACCTTTGTTCCCGCGTTTGATAAAAGGCGAGCTTTTAAGCCTGAGAAATCACCCCGTAAATGCACACGTTTAATTGCACATGTGTTAATATGTATGCTGACACAGTATTAAAAGACAGTCAAAAATTAACGTCATTTACCTTCGTTCCCGCGTTTGACTCGTGCTGTAAATCTCATCCTTGTTTTTAGTTCACGTCATTACGTAGGAGGCGTGATGACGCGATACGTGACTCCGCCTCCTCCATTAGAGTATATGGACAAAAAATATGTTCCAGGTATGACCATTACGCGTAGAATTTCGAAATGAAACCTGCCTAACTTTTGTAAGTAAGCTGTAAGGAATGAGCCTGCCAAATTTCAGCCTTCCACCTACACAGGAAGTTCGAGAATTAGTGATGAGTCAGTCAGTCAGTCAGTGAGTCAGTGAGGGCTTTGCCTTTTATTAATATGTATAGATATAGATATGTATATATATGTATATATATATGCAGATATGTAAATATATATATGTATATATATGTGTCTGTGTGTGTGTGTATATATATATATATATATATATATATATATATATATATATATATATGTGTGTGTGTATGTATGTATGTATGTGTATATGTATATATGTATATGTGTGTGTGTATGTATGTGTGTATATGTATGTGTATATATATATATATATATATATATATATATATATATATATATATATGTGTATATGTAGATATGTATATATATGTATATGTTTATGTGTGTCTGTGTGTGTGTATATATATATATATATATATATATATATATATATATATATATATATATATATGACAGCAACACTCATAACAATGACAACACAATTACATTGACAATCATGTTACGTTATTTTTAAAATGTTTCCTTTTCTTTTTCATAACCTCTTTAACACACTACTTCTCCGCTGCGAAGCGCGGGTATTTTGCTAGTAGATAATAATTTCTTGCCTATGATTAAATCTTGTAAGTACGATGCTATTGTTATTTCCAACCATGCACATCTGATCTTGGAGCTAAAGTCACTATGCCCCACACACTCACCTCGTAGATGGCGTCTTAACCCACTTCTATTAGCAGACGAGAACTGTACAGAATTTATATCCAAACAAATCAGTTTCATCCTAGAGACAAATACATCCTCAGAGGTTTCTGCAGGAATCCTCTGGGAAACTCTAAAGGCCTTCTTAAGAGGACAGATTATTTCATATCTTTCCCACAGGAATAAATTAGAAACCAAGAAAGTATCAGAACTAAAAAGCGAAATTACTAGAATAGTTGAAGAACATGCCAGGCTTCCAAGCGAGGCTCTACATAGGAAATGGCAGGCTCTGCATTCAGAACTCAACCTCTTGACAACTAAAGAAACTGAACAACTAATTTATAAATCCAGACATTATTACTATGAACACAGAGAGAAAGCTAATAAGCTTTTAGCTCAACAAATCCACAAGCAAGAAGTTCGCAATGCAATCCCAGTAATCACCAACACGAATGGAGACAAAATCATTGACCATAAAAATATAATGCACACATCTAGAGACTACTATAAATCTTTATATTCTACTGAGTTTAAAGAAGACAACACACAATCTAATGAATTTCTGGATACATTACAATATCACAAGATCAAACTGGATTTATCAAGGGTCGACACTTATCCTCCAATCTTCGACGCTTGTTTAATGTAATATACTCACCAACAAAGTCAAACACCCCAGAAATATTATTATCATTGGATACAGAAAAAGCATTTGACATGATTGAATGGAAATACTTTTTCACTACATTAGAGAAATTTGGGTTTGGCCCGAACATTTGTGCATGGATCAAACTACTGTATACCAATCCAGAAGCTTCAGTTTGTATTAACAACATTTGTTCAGAATACTTTAAACTAGAACGTGGTACCAGGCAAGGATGCGCCTTGTCACCACTGCTATTTGCAATCGCCATTAAACCACTGACAGTTCACTGTCGAAATGCTTATCAGATAAATGGGATTATCAGAGAAGGACTGGAACAGAAAATTTCTCTATATGCAGATGATATGGTACTGTATATATCAGACCCACAAAATTCTGTGCCTGCAGTCTTAGCAGTCTTAACAGCACTTACACAATTTCAAAAGTTCTCTGGTCTCAGAATTAATCTGAATAAAAGTGTACTCTTTCCAGTGAATTCTCAAGCATATAATATTAGAATAGACACCCTACCTTTTATCATTGCAGATCAGTTTAAATACGTAGGGGTAAATATCACAAGAAAACACAAAGCTCTTTATCAACAAAATTTCGCCGTCTGTATGGAAAAAATTAGGCAAGACTTGCATAGATGGTCAACCCTTCATCTCACTCTAGCTGGAAGAATTAACATTGTTAAGATGAATATTCTTCTTAAGCTTATTTTTTTATTTCAAAACATTCCAATATACACCAATAAATCATTTTTTAAGTAATTAGATTCAACAATAACCTCATTTATTTGGAACTCAAAACATCCACGTATCCAAAGAGCGACCCTACAAGGACCTAAGGCAGATGCAGTTTTTAATATCTGGAAAAAATCTGGGATTAAATTGCTCAGAGATCTTTATATAACAACATCTTTGCATCCTACGAACAATTACATTCCAAATTTAACTTTCCAGCTACACATTTCTTTCACTATCTTCAAATTAGGAACTTTGTTAAACAGAACCTGCCTGATTTTCCTCATCTTGCACCCTCATCCATGCTGGAAAAAATATTGCTCAATTTCAAGGACTTAGACACCATCTCTGCAATATATAAAATTATTTTACAGTCCCTCCCTTTCAAAGATCCAAGAGGACAATGGGAAAAAGATCTCAGAAAGGGAGTGGAAAGTAGCAATGCAGAGACTTCACTCGAGCTCCATATGCACAAAGCATACAATTATTCAACTCAAAATTATATATCGAGCACATCTGTCTCGCCTAAAACTGTCCAAAATGTTTCCAGGGCAAGATCCAACCTGTGAACACTGCAATCAAAATTTTTAAGTGCCTTTCAGACAGCCTTAGTGTCACAATCCCTCCTAACCCATTAACAGCTGTGTGTGGTGTTCTTCCAGATGGGTTTAAAGTGGAGAAGGACAAACAAACTGTGATTGCATTCACTACACTTTTGGCACGCAGACTTATTTTGCTAAACTGGAAGAATCCTAACTCTCCTCTTTTAAGTCAGTGGGTAACCGATGTTTTATACTATTTGAAATTGGAAAAAATCAAATATTCAGTTAGAGTATCTGTACAGAATTTTTTTAAAACCTGGCAGGATATAATCAATAAAAGTTTAGAATAAGCTCTTAAACCACCGAGGAAGCAATTATCTCCGCATTTCTTTTTCTTCTCCATTCATCTCTACTGGCCTATTAAACTCATCAATTTAGGTAAGTTTACAAGCCTTAAGTTTTACCCCACTGGCCATGCTCTCTCTCAGGTGTGGGGGTCGACTTGTTTTTCAATCCTATTTTTTGTAAAAATTGATCGATTTGTATGAATGATTACAATAAAATTAATAAAATGTAAAAAAAAAATAGTAAGGAAGAACAATTCTATGTCTAAATAAAAAGAGGCAGACAAAATAAACCAGACATATGCAACACAAAAAACTCAGAAAATGTAAAGTTTGCCAAGCAAGCAGAGTTCTTGTGTGAGTACTGATTAATTTTGTCTTGGTTACAGTCTTACTGAAGAAGCCGTCTATCCCAATAGCCACAAGTCTTAGGCTGCAACCAGCACTGGACAGAACACCAGCCCATCACTGGGTATCAGCATTCATTTCAAGGTACAAACTGTAATTTGGATTTGCAAAAAGTTAATGCATGACATTTAGGCCTAATTCCCATCTTCATGTACTAAATTACACTCTGTATTCTCAACAGTGGGGAAGCTTAATGGTCAATAACACATTGTTTTGTAGGATCTTTCCAAGTGAATTAATTTTTCCTATGTTTATACAATCTTTTTAGAAAATGAAAATTGGTTTTGTGCAATGTTATGTTGGGCAGAACTCCAGTAAGAGACAAAAGAAACACTGTATTGCTTTCAAGAAGGCAACTGGCATACAGGATCGGAGCATCTGTAAACGTTTCATAAAGCTTAATATGTTATTTTCAGTTGGAAAAAAGGCCAAAAGAAACCACAAAACACATTGAAACTTGTTGCTGCAGTTAATTACACTGTTTAACACTGTAAATTTAAATTCATTCAATGTAAATCCATACCTGTCCAATATAGAATGAATCAACAGCTGCAGATCAAAGGTTTAACAAAAAGCATTTTTTCCATAAGGGTCTCCCCCCATCCCCCTTTTTTTAACATTAATATTTGTCATATGGTGGGTGCAGTAACACGCTGTATCAACGCATGCTCCTAACCAGTCTCTTAATATTATTAGACACTTCAACACATTAGAAGCAAAAGATAGAAAATGACAGAAACTTATTCATTTTCCATACTTATTTCAATACCAGATCAGGAGTGTATTCTGGCAGTTTCAAGGTTACCAGTTCATTGCAATACATACTCTCACTCACCACAATCAAACTATCCTAGAGCTAGCTAGATATCTAGCTGGCCTTTACAAAATGGGAGGATGCTTGAGTAGATCAAGAGATCGCCCACAGACACAAGGAGAACATGTACATTTTATACTGGCCTTACCCAGGCTGGTATTCCTATCCAGGACTGTGTAGTTGTTATATAACATCACTAAATGCTTACAAGTATACAGGATTAAGTCAATTCCAGAAGAAAGTACATTAAAATGTTAAAACAACTTGAGATAAGGTAGATTTTCTTGCTTGAATAAGTCAGAAGTTTGATATGGATTATTTACGTCACCATGTCCAAAGCACTTATCGCCTAGTTCTCCTTTTCACTTCTAGGTTTTTATCCTGCCAATTTATTTTCAATCTGCCTACTAGTTTGCCTTTCCCATAAACCCTGTTCCCAAGTCTAGGCTCATAAACGTCTCAGTGTTATCTTGTAGGCTCAAAAGGTGTCCCACAAAGACCTGAAGCTATTTTAACGGAGTAGCCCGTTCCACTTCACATCAGGCATGATCTTTATGTTCTGAACACCCACCATTCAATTACTCATGGCATGCCCACCATGTAGGAAAACAACAGTACCCCTTTTTTAAGTGCTCCATGGTGGTCTTATTTTGTCCCGCTAATTCAGCCTTTTTAAAGTGATGTCTCCAAAGAGTTGTTCTATGCTTATATACCAGGGCACAAGAGGGCAGGTGTATGTTCGTCTCTCTCGCTTACACTTTACAAAGATAAAATGGTCACTCAAATAATGCTTTGCTTTTAACTGAAATGATTATGGGAGTTTGGTATTACTATTTATTATTATTATTATTATTATTACTATTTAGTGGGGAAAACAGAAGAATTGATGAGATATAAAGTCAAGTCAATACTTATAGCAGTGAAGTGCCTTCTCCATCTAAGTCTGTCATACTTAACAACTGTAAACGTTTAGCCACTTAAGCTTCAGCATGAATTTTTCTTTCACTAGTGCTGGTCTAGTATTGGGACCTAGTGCTCTTTCCTGCAAAATTTATGCCTGCCAGGCATCCAGTCATGATTAACATGCTGCATCACATTTCTCTGGAAATGACAGGTTTTAAATAAGAATAATTAATTTGATGTATTCCTGCATTTTTCAAATGCTGAGACATTACATTTCAAACTCATAAAATAAAAATTACAAAAATACACTCATCTAATGTTAAAATAAACTACCTGAAGGGGCTGCATGGTGCTTAAAGTTCATGTTTGATGTGGATCGGCTCTTTGAAATCCGCTTTCTGGTTGAGTTTCATTTAACTAATACTATAATAAGTAAACAGAAATAAGCAATAATCCTCTTTGTGTCACTAAATCAATAAAACAAAGCTTGCTCTCTGGTCTCAGTTTTTGTAGCCTTGCTCAACAAATCCTGGAACAAATGCAGAGTACTGTGGAATAGTTCTTTTCCGGCAGTCATATCCTTGCAGATTTATCAAATGCAGCTCTTTAAAGCATTTTATTCTGTCCTCAAACATGTTAGGATCAGTTACTTGAACCAGCCAAAACAAGCCCATTGTCCTACTGCCAAATGTTCATATATTTTAGCTTTCTTCTGCTTTCACTTTAACACAAGCTTCCATTAAGCAGAACCAGGGGCCTACAGGAGCTGTGCTTGAGCTGGAAAGAAACCCACATACTGCTTACCTGCATACTTGGCAAAGAAAAACAGTCAACAGCACCACCCGGCTCTGGCTCCCTTTGATGGCAGATGTGGTTCAGTACTATAGCTCAATGTGTCCATTGCTGCTGCATGTTTAAAAATGCAGAGATTCTTTATTTTCTTTGTAATGTGACCTGCCTTCACTTTCAGCAATATCAGTTATTCTGCCAAGAATGATACTCTTCACTGTAACACAGAGCTCTTGGTAGCTGTTCAACTAGCATGTAAAAAACATTACCGTTTCTTGTTTTTTATGTCTAGTTATGATTACAGTCATTAACATTGCCAGTGTTAAATATCTGTTGAGTTTTCTTTGTCTCCAAACTGCTTTTTCTGCTTTAAACTTAGTGACATTACCTTCTTTAAGGGTACTGCAAATGACAGAAATGTCACTACTGTCTGATATCACTTAATTTGCCATCTGGATGGCTTCATCTGTTAGTTGTTTGACTGCCAATGGAGCAGTTGGACAGCCAACTAACATGACTTGTGGATATTGTCTTTATTAAAGAACTCTAGGCACAAAAGTTCATGTTGGGAGTTTTTTTCATTTCTTTTCATAGTTTCACATCTGTGTTGTATTTTTAAATGTATCAACTGCTGTTTTGGAATATATTATGTACACCCTTTTAACGGTCTGAATAAAGGATGTTGAGACATGGGTATATGGCATTAGGCCTGGAAGTTTTAACTAATAGAAAAAGAGAAGTAGTGCAGTCTCCAAGAGAAAGAGTACAAAATAACCCTGTATCTATTTTCTATGCCTTCTGTTCTTGGTGGGCACAACTAAGTTTTAAAAATAACATTACATTTGTCACAGTTATTTACCTGTATAAGAGACCAGTTAAATATATATATTTGTGAGTGTATTCTGTTTGACAATTCATGACAAAATTTAAAAATTACAACAGCACATCAAAGTTGGCACAGTTGAACAATGAGTATTACTGCTACCTCACCCATCCAGCATTCTTGCTTTGAAACCTACACCTGGCTATTTACTTTGCAGAGTTTGCACTCACCTCAGATCTCCATAGACCTTCTTGTAATATTAGAAAATACTTGTGATGAGAGCAGGCCATTCTACCCAACAAGCTCATTCATCCTCTTCACCTAGACTGTCCAAAAGAACAGCATGTTGAGATTTGGAGGTCCCTAAAGTCCTACTCCCCACTATTCTATTTGGCAATTTTCACACATACTGCTCCCAAATTGCAAAAGATATGGCCAATTATGTTGACTAGCAAATCCAAACTGGCTCTTTGTAAGTGCAAGTGTGGATGTTTGTGTCAGTGGGTCCTACAATGGACTGATGCTCTGTCCAAGTCTGTTTCCTAGCTTGTGCCCAGTAATGGTAGGATAGGCTAACAATCTCTGCAAATCTGAATTATATGAAGCAGGTTTGAGATGAGGCTGTTATGAGAGTACACCATCAAGATATTGTCATTATAATGTAAGTATTTTTAATTTGTGAAGAAAATAATTTCTTGGCAAAAGAGTTAGCTTATAGACTAAGGCAAGGTCTGTATCCTTTATTTTGGGATCATCAATCCTCCAATCACAGCACTTAAAACTACCAATGCCCAAAATGTAGAAAGAATTTGTAATTATGTTGTATAAATAAAGGTAACTTTTAGATATTGCTCAAATGAAAAGGCAATATGTTGAACTGTATAAAGTTATTTGTTTGCCGCATCAAAAAAAAAGAAAAAACATAAATGGGATGCGACTTTGGCCAAGAATGTGAACAGTGTGGCTGAGCATATACTGTACTCACTTGTAAAGAAATTTATTCCAGGGTGCACAATTCCTGCCTCAGATGTGTTTCCTGGAAAGCTCAGTATAAGCTGGTTTTAGGATAAGCACTTCTAAATATGGAGCAATGAAAAGTGGGGATCAAATGAATTGTTTGGATGAGTTTCTGGTCCTGCGGTAGAGTGGCACCCTATCCAGAGCCAGTTCTTGCCATGTGCCCACTGGAGCCATGACATGCTCAGGTTAACTGTGCCCCTGAACTGGATTAAACAGAATTTACTGATGTATTTATGTATAGGTTTCCAATGAGACTACATTTTATTCGGTATTTTATGTAATATGCTGGTTAATCTTTTTCTTATGATTAGAGACACATTCCACCAAGTTAATAACTTTAAAAAATAAAGTATTCTTACGATGACACATGTGTAATTACCAATTGTTCTTTCTCTCTCTCTGACATAACACAATATGTGGAAACTCAACTGTCAGCTTAGTAAAAACAAAGTACCACCAATGTGTAAATATTTATTAGGAGAACTGACTATCATCTTCATTGTGGTTCTTTTAACTGATTTTGGTCTGATTTTTGGCCCTCACAACAGGGGGCATCAACTTGAAGCAGATCATTTCAACATGTAAACCTCATTTTACTGCAGATCTTGAAAAATATGTGGCATGAAATGCCTCTTCTATCAACACAAAAGATCGCATTCTCAGTTCTGGATCTAAGGTTCAGTTTCCTCTCAATCCAGCTGCACATGGCGTAAAAATGTTTTTATTGTATTTCCCTGCCTGCCAAGTGTTTTTTTTTGAGACATGCAAGACTGTACATTGTGCCATATGGCAAAATGGTGCTATTTCTAAGTTTAATTTTGCCATATTGGATGCAACTAGCACACTAACATTCGCAATATGTTTATTCATGCATCAAATAACACACAGACAAAACAGAATAAACAAATAATAAGACTGAAAAGAGAAAACTGCAGTTATACAAAGTACTAAGAAAGCATACAGCATTAAGCAAAATATAAATACAGTATGTGCCATGTGAAGTGCAAGGGTATATTTCCCAGGATTAAAGGACATATTAGGAGGATTATAATTATAGCCTGCCTTGGAATGCTTTGCTAAGGTTTAAAATTGTTTTTGAGATTTAAAGGTGAGAAATTACATGTTTGATCATTGAAATTAAGACTTTTTATTTCTGGGCTGGTTTGAAATATGTTATAGCAAAGTTCAATAAAAGTAATCAAGAACTGATGCCAAGACAGATCCCAAGACTATTCTGAGCAGCTGACACTCTTTGAATGGCATTTCTGTCTTATATGGCTGCGTGACCATAACATACCACTTATAAAACAGTCTAACTGATGTTCAAATTCCTTACAGTAACCCTATAAATCAGTTTGCCTAATTATAGCTAATATGCTGGTGCTGCCATAAAGGCAAGGGGTGTTTACAAGTAAACCAAACTGGCCAAACCCACCAGACAAAAAGACATCATGGAAAGCAAAAACAGTAGTGAGGTAGGACTAAGCGTGAATGGAGTGCCCGAATATTATGTGAAAAAAACACAAATTCTGCACTTCATCTTTCGCATCCCAGCTGAAGAGTAAAAATTTGTGAAAAATGTTCTTTGATGTTGGTTTATCATAATGATGAAAAACAAGTTTCAAAAAGCCAAATTTCCTAGGTTATCTGCACACAGCACATACTGCCCTGATGTGTAAGCGACATGTCTGCACAATGCAGGTTCTACAGCCTTGGTCTGACAGCTGACAAGCTTATCAGCAACTTGACCTGCTCCTCGCCAAATGTATTTTCCATTTTGTTGTGAAAATGTCAGCTAGTAATCTGTCATCTCAAATCAATACATGAACAGTTTTCTCAAGGCACTCACATTATTTCTATATAGTTTTAGTGACAAAAATCTCAAACTGGGGGAAAGTAAAAGTGTTGCTTAAGTTAACTCAATAAGCTATTCATTGTCACAGCATGCTGAAAAAATTCTAGTTTAAAATTCATACACTTGTTGAGATCTCCCAGTTCAACTCTCCTTGAAAAATTTCCTATGGGCATGGACCTAGAACATATTAATGAATATCAACTAAACTAAGCATTGCAAAGGCAGGAGTGTATCATTGAAAAGCTTTCACTATTGCCTCTAGAAATCAACATTAACACTAGAATTGTCAGAGCCTACGAAAAAACTCATAAATCCGGCCCACCTAAATCCCTTCGCACCTCTCTGCCAGCCTCTTTTGTCTTGTAAATGTGTCAATAAGCCCAAGCAGCGTGCCTCAGAACAGGCAAGAAGTTCTTCCAGTTCCTGCCTTGGCTATCTGTGAGTGAGCTACCTACAATTGTAAGGGGAAATAATTTCATGTGTGTTCTGTGTCTACAACAATCTATTTAAACACATAGTTAAAACAGAAACGTTTTTCATGTTTTAGTAATAAATAACAAAATGTAGACATGAACTGTATAATGTGTGAAAGCTGATGGCAAATATCAAATAAACACTTTCACAAAAGGTACGAGTACAATACGACAGCTTCTGTGGTGCAGTGGTTAGAGATGCCGATTTATAATCCATGAGTGGTCATGAGTTCGAAACCAGCTCCTCCGCAAATTTACTGTTTTGAGTACTGAGCTACTCTTATTGTTAATATTATACAATAAAAACATACATCTGATTTGTGTCTGTAACAGCCGGTGTAAATTTATAGTACTTGTAAAAGTTAGCATTTATTTTTTTCACTTTTATCCTCTCAGTCACAATCATGATACAACACCAACCCCCCGCCCCAGATCTGATGCGGTTACTTTTTATCTGAAACTGGGAATAACAGTAGATGTGAGTGGTGTTTTGAGGCAATGGAACTGGAAATTCTCGGATCTGGAGGGATGAAAGTTGACACACAAACGATGGTGAATCTGACTTCTCACCGTCTCTCACCATCACTTGAATTTTTTTAATTCAGTTTTATTGAGTGTTCCTGCTCACGTTGAATTAGTATGCACCTTATGGTCCATAATGTCAAAGCTGCACTGACAAAAAATAGAGATATAGGTATATATGATATTTGGAATAACTCATTTTATGACCTGTATAGTACATTTCAGAAAACATTGTGGCACTGATGTAACATTATTCCTATTATTCATAATCATTCGCATGCCTTCTTGCGGTTGTAATCAGTGGACGGGTTTTTGTTTTTTTTTTTCGATCTTGCACAGTCTCCAAATTTTGGTGCATGGTGGCGTTTCATTTGTACTCCAGGACATGCAGAGGAAAAAATAGTACAAAGAGGTCAGTTGTGCGCTATATGCAATCATCAGATTCAAATATTAACAGTTCCCACATACCCAACGACCATCCTTCCTGCACTTACGACATGTGTATCTGTTGCAATGTACACACTTCTCTCTGTGCTGTGGTTCCTATTACACTTAATGGGCTGGGGGAAGCGGCGGTCTTGAAACAGAAGCTTTTCGATGTTGCATCCTCTTTTACTTTATCCATCGCCTTTTCTTGTAAGAAGCGACAACAAAGTTCCTCTGCAAGGTCAGCCATGAACACTCTTCTTTTCTTAGTGGCCCCCGTGCATGCCTTGTACAGTACATGTGCGTTGATCGCCGCCAAGTCAAGCATGTTATAGCATAAGCAACCAGCCACCTGCATGCTCCTGCTCGCACTGAATAAGCTCACGTCTTCAGGTGCACAATGTCAACGCAGCACTGGGCAAAAAAGAAAGGCAAATACACTGCAAAACATTTCTTCTTAAGTAAAAATTTCTTATTTTAAGGTAATATATCTAATATTTTGCCCCAAGAGATTAAATATCTCATGTTGCAATTATACTTGCTAGATTATTTTGCTAAATTCAAGATAACTGGCCTTAAGCTATCTGACTTAGATATAACGTGTAATTCCAAGACAATTTCAATTTAAAAAAAGCACAACTGTAAGAGAAAAGCCTGTTATCAACTACAGTGATGGGCATAGCAGGACATATATTCTTATTTCAAGAACCAAAACTTTCTAGGTTTATCTTGTTTTAAGAAATGAATAAGACACAACCCCGAGACTTAAATTGAACTCTTTTTATTCCAGAAAGGTTTTAGAATACAACCTTGATTTTGTTAACAACTACGACATTTCAGATTAACACTTGCCCAATTCAGTGGCCTTTCTCTGTAACTAGTATGATTTAACAGCTGGATTCCCTGCAAAGGGTAGTACTTTATTATATTTAAATGGTAACATTTTTCTTCAAATCAAAATGGTTTCCACATTTTAAAATAAATGACCCTTGTATAAAAAATGTGTCTGGTGGTTTGATGCAAGTTTTGTCACTGTGTCAGATAAATGGCTTAATCCAAACAGTGTTGCTGGAATTTATTAACATAAAAAGAAAAGTTAAAGAATTTAGGAATCTTTTTAAAAGTTTTATATAGTTCAATGATATCCCCATGGTATATATTTTGTTTTTCAGTCATAGTCTCACAGGAATTAAAATTAACCAGCTTCATAGCATCAACAAAACGGGTGGACTTATCCAGGTTAGGGATTTTAATTGCAAATGACAAAACATCTCTATCAAAGAACACAGCATCATGAACTTGAAACTCCAAACAATATAATGTGTAGTGTTGATATGGCTCTAAAGTCGTTTTAAACTCACAGCCACAAACAAGCAGCAAATAAAACAACGCCAAATCATCTTTAGTGTTTAAACAGCAAAAGCACAAGTGCTGAGCGACTGTAGCCGTTATGTGGTGTAATATACAGGATCGTTCCATTATTTTAGCAAAAAAATTTATTTACGTCAATGACATTGTTGAGTACAGTGGAACCTCAGTTCACGACCATAATTCGTTCCAAAACTCTGGTCATAAACTGATTTGGTTGTGAACCGAAGCAATTTCCCCCATAGGATTGTATGTAAATACAATTAATCCGTTCCAGACCATACAAACTGTATGCAAATATATATTTTAAGTTTTTAAGCACAAATACAGTTAATTAAACCATAGAATGGACAGCGTAATAGTAAACTAAATGTAAAAACATTGAATAACACTGAGAAAACCTTGAACAACAGAGAAAACTAACACTGCAATAGTTCGCGTTATAGTGCTACCAACCGCTGGCTAAAAAAACAAAAGCACAGGGCAAAAATTAACATTTGAAAAAATCTGTAATTTAATAAACCACCAAGAAAAGTAACATTGCAACAATGCACGCTACGAACCGATCGCTGTAAACAGAAGTGAAAACAAAATCAAGCCCAGTGCATTCTTTAACTGCCTTCCTACCTTATGTGTCCAGCTCTCTCGCGCTGCCTGTGTGTGTGTGTCTGTCTCTCTCTCACGCTGCCTGTGTGTGTGCGTCTGTCTCTCTCTCGCGCTGCCTGTGTGTTTGTGTGTGTGTGTCGTGCTCTCTCACTCTCGCTCGCTGCACAGGAAATGCACAGGGAGAGACTGAACATGTACAAACCGAAAAGGAAACTGACTTGTTCGTATACCAAGTGTGTGGTCGTGAACTGAGGCAAAAGTTTGGCGAACTTTTTGGTCGTAAACTGATTTGTACGTGTACCGAGATGTTCATGAACCGAGGTTCCACTATATATGAAAAGCTAACGGTATAATTACAGTTTTTTTGCAGTGTCCAACTGGGTTTTTTTTGACAAGTACAGTTATTTTTTTTTTTCTTCAAATATAATACCCAGCGCTGTTTTTGACCCTTTCTTTGGATGTCATGCAGCATACCTTTCTTTGAGCATGCATAAACACATTCCCTGCGAAGCGTCCTTCGCTTTCCCACGCATCAGATGTTACATTTTGAAACGTTCTCACCATAAGGTTATTAACAACGTTACATAGTGTGGCAGGTGGCCGGGTGTGGTCATCAGCCGCCTGCCTATTTAAGGAGCCACCTCCCTTCAATCAAAGCTGGGGTCAGGTGTGGAGAAGGACGAGGTCGGAGAGGAGGCGGCAAGGAGAGGCCTGGAGAGAGAAAGAGAGACGGCTATTTGAGAAGCCTGGACTTTGGGAGACTGTTGGAGTTTGTGTGGCAGTGCACTGATAGACTTATTGTACATATTGGTGTAAATAAACGTGTGGTGATGGCTTTGAACGTGTCTGCCTGTCTGTGTCCGGGCCGCCTATTTCACAGTGGCGTAGTCACGCAGGATGCTCCACCTGGGTCAAGGTGGGGACCTGTATTGTTAGAAAAGTCTGTGAATGGCCCGGCACAACAGGGGAACTCACACACGTGCCGCAGGGGCGGCGTGCACCCAACCCCGCAGGTACAGAGTGCGTCGCGGACCATTAGCGGTCCGCCGTTGGACTATGTGTTTCAGGGGCGGCTCAAGGACGTGGTGGCAGCAAGAGGAGCTGCCGAGAAGGAAGGGCTGCAGCTACGACAGCCGCAGCAGCCACGGAGCTCCCCGGAGTCTCATCCCCGTGTGTGGAAGGAGGACGAGATGGCCGCCGACCGGAAGTCCCTCCTTGCGACAGGCACGGGGTTGGATAGCATGTCCTGTGTGCCCACCAGCGATTGGATGGAGGTGGGACCAGGGAATGTCCATCCCGTGCCAGCCAGAAACCCAAATGGGCCATAGAAAGCAGTCGGCGAGTGGCGCTGCTTGTGAGGTAAGCACACCGTCGACTGACTTTCTCTCCCTGGCAGTGATTCTGCAGCAGTTGCAGAGAGCCCTTCTGCTTGTCGGATTGCCGCCACCTGAGCGATGTGCCCTCCGGGCGGAGACGCAAGGATCAGAGGGGACGGCCGCCGCCGAAAGAGGAATGGTGCGGCGCTGGAACTTCTGACCGGAGGAGTACAGCGGGGACGGTGAGTAGGACCGCCCCCCTAAAGCTACAGACGCTGGCGGGGCAGGGTCTGTCCTTTTCCTATAGGCAGACCCGAATCGTTGCGGCGTCCCAAAGTAAGAGGAGGAGTCGGAAGAAGAAAGCTGACTCCTCCGACATGGGAGGACGTGTTGCTGGGTGCACACGTCCCACGAAAGGCGTCCCTCTGCCGAGGCAGAGGGAAAACCTGCAGGTTGGGAGGTGAAACGAGAGTGTGCTCCAGTTGGCGGTCCCGTGGCGGGGACTACGGAGGTCTTGGATCGGGTGGCCGAGAAAGAGAGCATCGGGGTGCCGGTCGGAGCAGACAGCGTTGGCCCAAACACGGAGGAAGCGCGCCGAGGCGCTGAATCAGGGCAACGTCTCCACCCCTTAATTTTCTTTTTATTCTATAGGACCGGGCCCTAGACTGGAACGAGTCGACCTGCCGCCGAGGAAAATCTGTCCTCGCGGGACGGGCCGCTGGCCCCGTGGGGTCTCAGCGTGCGGGGGACTATTGTGGCAGGTGGCCGGGTGTGGTCATCAGCCGCCTGCCTATTTAAGGAGCCGCCTCCCTTCAATCAAAGCTGGAGTCGGGTGAGGCGAAGGACGAGGTCGGAGAGGAGGCGGCAAGGAGAGGCCTGGAGAGAGAAAGAGAGACGACTATTTGAGAAGCCTGGACTTTGGGAGACTGTTGAGGTTTGTGTGGCGGTGCACTTATAGACTTATTGTACATATTAGTGTAAATAAACGTGTGGTGATGGCTTTGAACGTGTCTGCCTGTCTGTGTCCGGGCCGCCTATTTCACAATAGATAGCTAAACTACTGCTTTGCTCTTCGCAGCTGATAAGTAACATATTTCCGCATATAAACCAATGGATTCACTTCATGAAGTCACACTGGAAATATTAAAAGGTAAGTTTCTAATTGACATTTACTGTTGCTGCAGTGTATTCTGTTTTTATGAATCCACAAGAATTCACCTGTCCACGTTGATACCTATAATCATTACGACACAAAACAGATGTTTGAGGATGCAGCTGATGGCAACATCAATGAATTCACAGACTCTGTCACAGGATATATCAGCAAGTGCATTGACGATGTTGTCACTAAAACCACCGTTTGCATATATCCTAACCAGAAACCGTGGGTAAATAGGGAGATCCGGGCTAAGCTCAAGGCGCGGACCTCTGCCTTTGGCTCAGGGGACTCTGATGCATACAAAGCAGCCAGATACGACCTCCGGAGGTCCATCAAGAAGGCCAAACGGGACTACAGGGACAAAGTGGAGTCAAGCTACCACAGCTCTGACACCAAGCGCCTGTGGAATGGACTGTGCTGCATCACTGACTATAAAAAGAAAAACACATTCAGTGTTCAGCCCACTGCATGTCTTGCAGACGAGCTCAACACTTTCTATGCTCGTTTTGATGCAGCCAACAAAGAACAGGTGCTATATCCTCAAGGGGGCAGTGAGTCTGTCACTCTGATCCTTGAAACGTCTGATGTGAGAAGGTCCTTCAAAAAGGTCAATCCTCGCAAAGCTCCGGGACCAGATGGCATCCCAGGCCGTGCCCTCAGGGCGTGTGCTGACCAGCTAGCAGGTGTGTTCACCAAAATTTTCAATCTCTCCCTGAGGCAGTCAGTGGTCCCCACTTCCTTCAAGGCATCCACCATCATTCCTGTCCCAAAGAAACCGGTGGTCTCCTGTCTGAATGACTATCACCCGGTTGCACTGACATCGGTCATTATGAAGTGCTTCGAGCAACTAGTCAAAGGTTACATCTGCTCCTCCCTCCCTGACACGCTGGATCCTCTCCAATTTGCTTACAGAGCAAACAGATCGACAGAGGATGCCGTTGCGCTAACAATAAACATTGCCCTCACCCACCTGGAAAGAGGAAATACATATGTAAGAATGCTGTTCATAGATTACAGCTCGGCATTCAACACCATCATCCCCTCAAAACTCGTCTTGAAGCTTGACGACCTTGGGTTGGGGACGACCATCTGCAGATGGATTTTCTCTTTCCTCACAAACAGGTCCCAGGTGGTGAGAGTCGGCAAACACACATCCTCATCACTCATTTTAAACACAGGAGCGCCGCAGGGCTGTGTGCTTAGCCCCCTCTTGTATTCCTTGTTCACCCATGACTGTGTTGCAAAACACGGCACAAACACCATCATCAAGTTTGCAGACGACACAACCATCATAGGCCTTATCACTGACAATGATGAGACGGCCTACAGAGAGGAGGTGCTGGCATTGAGTAATTGGTGCCTAGATAACAACTTGTCTCTTAACGTCAGCAAAACCAAGGAGATGATTGTGGACTATCGAAAACAACAAGGCAGAGAACACCAGGCCATCTACATCAGTGGCATAGAAGTTGAAAGGGTCAACAGCTTCAAGTTCCTCGGAGTAAACATCACCAAGGATCTCTCGTGGACCCTTCACATAGACACTGTGGTCAAGAAAGCTCGCCAGCGGCTCTACTTCCTGAGGAGGCTGAGGAAGTTTGGCATGAATGCCAACATCACCTCAAACTTTTACAGGAGTGTGGTCGAGAGTCTGCTAACGGGCTGCATTACCGTCTGGTATGGGAGCTGCTCTGCCAGCAGCCGGAAATCACTACAGAGAGTGGTGAAGGCAGCAGAGCACATCACGGGCAAGAGTCTTCCTGCCATTGAAGACATTTACTTCCATCGGTGCTTGCGTAAGACAAGCAGCATCATAAAGGACCACAGCCATCCAGCACGCCAGCTGTTCTCCTTGTTACCGTCCGGCAGACGATACAGGAGTCTGGCTGCTCGGACTACAAGACTTAAGAACAGCTTTTACCACCAGGCCATTCGACTCCTCAACAACAACACCTGAACACTTACACACACTTACATTACATCTACATTGCACTACTCACACACAAACTGTACCTGCACACACTCTGAATACTGACTGGAACATGCATCTGCACTTTATGGAATATGCATCTGCACTTATAAAACATTATCTGTGCAATAACTGTCATTTGTACTTGCTGCTCATTCAACTCATATTGCTCTATAACTTCTTTTAAAACATACACATTTTATTTTATATGACTTGTCTATTTTTAACTTGTAATCTTTTTTTAAGCTTTATTGGATCTAGGCTGAGTGACTTGTTTTTCTCGTCATACACATTTCATTGTATGTTGACCCTGTGTTAACCTATATATGACAAATAAACCTAAACCTAGTGAGGAAAGCTACTTTCACGTAACCATTACAGAAAATTTTTAAAATAAATGCAGGTGTTTATGTTATAAATATTTATTTTTTCATTTACGGTTTTCACCTTTGCAATTTATCCAGCAAACACTGGCCTGAATTATAACTTCCACTGCACGCAGTTCTTGCATTCGAACATATTGGTACATTTAGCGCTTCTCTTGCCATTTTAGGCATTAATGAGTGGTTTGAGGATACACAACAACAACTGGCTCTTTTTATCGAGCGCAATCATTGTTAGATTTCATATATACAGAGAGTTATTATGAAATAAATGTTGGTTAAATGTCATTGATTTATTTATTTGTTACAGTGATTTATGAAAAAAGTTGTTAAAAATGTTCTGACTTCTGCTTGTTTAAAAATAAATTGAAATGTATCTTTAAAAAATGTGCTAAGTTCTAAATGCATTGCACGCGCCTCATGCTATTACTGGTAGTAAAAGCAAACATGACCCAAGTCGCTTCTATTAGAGATAACTTTAAAGAAAAAAACTTTAAAATTTAGAGGCCAGTATTTTAAAATTATTATTGATTTTGTGGTATCTACAATTGTAAGCTCATTGCTTGAAGATCGCTGCACTTGAAACAGCAAGGGGGGCTCCCATCCCCCTTAACTTCGATATCAATACCATACATGAGCACATCATATAAAAAAAAACTAAGGTTTGGGCGCGACTTGTACAGCTTCGCTTATATTCTACAGCTAGCCCTGAGTGAGACAGTGCTCTTTATTACTTTACTGGCATAGATGAAGGCCCCAGTCTGAGTGAAATGTTAACGCCCTGCTAATTTTATACACTCACAAATTAAGTTAGTAAGTCGTATGTATCGTGTCCTTGATCAGGCAACACAGTAAATATACCTCTGTAGGATATCCCTACTTGCCTAAAACCTCAGTATGAACATTTCCTTCGAAGAAAAACCTCATGGTCAGCAGTACATCAAGAGGTCAGCATTATTTATTTATTTTTTTTTTAAGAAATATTGTTGAGTAAACAATGTAGTTATTATCACTTTTGCTTTGTTCTTTTTGTTGAGATTAAAGATTTCTGTAGCAACTTGTATGTCAGAAGTGTCCATGTCCTGATGATATTTGAAATCAAGCAGGGGAGAAATATGAATGATAATAGGGAAAAGGAGGATGTTTATGATATGAAAGTGATGACAACATAAATATATATTTATAGATGTGGAAATGTGAAGAGTAGAAATGTGGACTTGGTCCTTCTCAATTAAAATTTTCCATAATTCAATAAAAGCAGTTTGAAATGTCACACCTGACCACAGGACAGCTCACGCATCCATCAAGGCTGTTGCCCCAACATGTTCACCTCACCATATGAATCTTTGCGTAAACACATATTTAAGTATGTTTGTAATTTATACAAAGTCTATATTAATTCACAAATGTTTTGATAAACTTTATCATGGCGCCAGAGAATGATAGCGTGTTACATGTTAAGTAGCACACACAAGTAAGAATTTCACAGTACTCATGTAGCACTTATTTAGTTCAATACAACATATTGAGTGGTGGCTCTGAGGCTAGAGATCTGCACTGGCAATCGGAAGGTTGCCGGTTCGAATCCCGTAAATGCCAATAGGGACTCTGCTCTGTTGGGCCCTTGAGCAAGGCCCTTAACCTGCAATTGCTTAGCGCTTTGAGTAGTGAGAAAAGCGCTATATAAATGCAAAAAATTATTATTATTATTATTATTATTATTATTATATTGTGAAAATACTCCATATCAATAGATAACTGAGCACATATTGTTTCTGTGTTTTATCAGGAATTAAAGAAGATGACTACTATCTTGTTTTTAGTTACCTAAAAACTTAACAATGAAAATATAAGCGGTCAGATATTTGAGCAATGCTGTCTTTGATTACTAATTTCATTTATGTTAAATAAAAGTAAATATTTCAATTTATGTCAGGCTTCATCAAATTTCATAATTCATAAACAGTTTATTGATAACTGGTGACTATTTTCAATGTCCTTTTCCTGTATTTTTTTTAACAGGAGCTGCAGTTTTCTGTGCAGCAAGATAACTTACAAGACAGCTGTACATCTCCCTCCTCTTCTGAATGCAATACTCTAAAAAATGTCAGTCTTTCACCTATCCCTCAATCCAGTGAGCAAGGATGTTCCAGAAAACTTTTAAGAGAAGCCAGCCTCTCTAAAATCATTCAACTACCAAGCCCCGAATACATACTTCATAGTGACAGTGAGTTGGAGCAGGTCAGAAAACATTACTTTGAACTGCAGCACATAGGGAAAGAGGAACATTTTATTCTTTCAAAGGATCTTCGCTGTAGATTAATTAGAAATTCAGTGACCAACATAGTGCCCATACTGAGGACCACAACAAGGGAAGACAAATATACCTCCAAACATGAGGTTTATTCAATGGCAAAACGTATAGTCAAGTATTATCCAATGCTACGTGCAGCTGAAGTTCAAAATTCATTGAATAATTCATGAGTAAGTGTAAATAACTAGTTTTTATAGGGGTTTTAGACTGAGCAGTCACACCTTGTATTCACTTGCACATTTTTTTAAAAGAGTGTAATCTCATTACAGGAACCTGTGTTTAAACAACTCCTGAAAAGGCTACAGAATCTCTGCATACCTCAAACAAATAAAGAGATGTCTCGGCGTCACCACTGACAAGCCTGATGCTGCTGAAGTCGAGAATTCAGGCGAGGCCTATTCCACTGCATCATCGGGGAATTCTATTGCTTCAGTGACGCTTGTTAACATGTCACCTTCTAGTCGTACCCAAGAAGTTACAGCAGAGAAAGAATGTGAACCATCTGGTAAGTGCACAATAGAGATGGTCATATCCCATCTTAGTTCAGACTGTTTAGAAAATACGACTGATTTGTTTATTCATTTATATGTTTTTGCAGCTGTTGACAATAGTTCACAGCCACCAAATACAGGCCAGGCACTGCAAAACACTACAGGACCTTTACAAGAAACCAAAGCCAAATAAATTTGCAGTTACCCAGAAACCATTTGCAGTTACCCATGATCATGAATTTAATGCACAGAGGTCATTTATAGATTCTATGGGAGGCTTACAGATGCTTTAAAGAACTGGATCATGTAAGTACAGAAAACACAGACATTTGACTGAAATATTTTTGAAAATGGTTTCTTAAAACAAAATATGTGTTGACTTTGAAGAGTGTGCTTATTTTATAGGTAATGGTTGAAATGTGTTGTATTCTTAGTTGGAATAATCTTAACTGCATCACAGAAGTTAAGAGCAGATGGACCAGTTCTTATGGAAAAGCACAGTTTTATGGTGTAATGAAGAAGATCCTGAAGCCTCCACATATGCAAGATGAGGGTAAAATTTGTCATACATATTTAATTCAAACTCATTTTATAGTCAGTTATGCACTTTACTCAGTGTTGCAGCATGATAGGCCTAAATGAAAATCAAATTGATATTGTTTAAAGTTATAATATTTTGCAGTTGATGCTCAAAGGGTTGCACTTTTTTATGCCATTTTTTCCATAAAGACCTAGTCTATATTATAGTAAGCCAAACTTTGAGAAATTTTCATACAAAATATTATTGCTGCTCTCTTTGCCAGTAACTGTTGATTTGTGAATTCCAGGTTCCCTTTTCTTCATTGTATTAGAAAGTTGTACTGTGTTATTCTGAAATACATTTTTGCCTTTAATTATGTTTTTAAAAAGCCATTTATTAGCATTGTAAATAGTTTTGTCTAGCATCTTTTTAAGACACAACAGAATAATAAACCGACTGACACTATCCTTTATTAGGTATAAATAATGAAGGAATATTTTAATAAATACTTAAAACTTTAAATATGATCTATGTAAGGTTCATTTCAATTGTTCATTCATGTTCTAGCATATTAGTAGGTAAAAATAATACCAGACATCATATAATTTTTGTTATAAATCATTCTTAATTTAAAGCTTGCTGTATGTTGTTGTTTTCATTAAAAGGTAGAATGTTCGAGTTATATTAGAACATAATGAGAAAGATATTTAATAAGAGTTATGTTCTTTTCTTTTTTTTCTTTTCTTCATTAGTGAAAAATGCCATCGCCGTGTTTAGAGCTCTGCCATCTATGTTTCTTTCACTTTCCCTACGTCTAAAAAAGTTGGAAAACATGAGGCATTAGTTCATGTCCTTAAGGTAAAACTTTGCATTTTTACATTGCTTAAAAGAAAAATAAAGACAGTTACTGCAATTCTATCCATCTGTGACTGTCAGCAATTTTCAGGGTTGTTTTTAATGTTAGCTACAGGAATGACATTGTACATTAAACAGTTTGAATAAAAGGGCTCTACAGAATATAACAATCTTCAATTTTTAGTGATTTCTTTGCTATTTCAATTACAAGCTGTGTATAACTGCTTCTGTTAAAATTAGCACATTAATTCAGTATTACAACCCCAAATCAGAAAAAGTTGGGACAGTGTGGAAAATGTGAATAAAAAAAGAAAAAACAAGTTATAAATTCTCATCAAATTTTATTTTATTGCAGACAGTATGAACACAAAATAAATCTTTTTTTTTTTGTCAACATCATTTGATTTGTAAATAAATATCCATTCTTACCATTCAGGCTTGCAACACATTTCAAAAAAAGTTGGGATGGGGGCAATTAAGGGGTAGTAATGAGGCATAATAACTAAATAATGATGTGATTTGAAACTGATGATGTTAACAGGTGATTGCAATCATGATTCGGTACAAAAGCAGCATCGAGGAAAGGCCTACTCCTTTAGGAGCAAAGATGGGCAAAGGATCGCCAGTTTGCCACCAAGTGTGGGCAAAAATCTTTGAAATGATGAAGAAAAATGTTTCTCAAAGACAGATAGGAAGAGATTTGGGCATTTCTCCCTCTACAGGGCATAACATAGTGAAAAGAATCAGGGAATCTGGAGAAATTACCGTGTGCAAAGGCCAAGGGCGCAAGCCTAAACTGAATGGCCGTGATCTCCGAGCCCTCAGACGGCACTGCATTAAAAACCGTCATTCTTCAATAAATGATTTAACTGCATGGGCTCAGGACTAGATGGATGGATGGATGGATGGATGGATAGATAGATAGATAGATACTTTATTAATCCCAATGGGAAATTCACATTCTCCAGCAGCAGCATAATGATACAATAAATAATATTAAATTAAAGAATGATAATAATGCAGGTGAAAAACAGACAATAACTTTGTATAATGTTAAATGTTACTGTTTACACCCCCGGGTGGAATTGAAGAGTCGCATAGTTTGGGGGAGGAACGATCTCCTCAATCTGTCAGTGGAGCAGGACATTGACAGCAGTCTGTCGCTGCTCTTCTGTCTGGAGATGATACTATTTAGTGGATGCAGTGGATTCTCCATAATTGATAGGAGCCTGCTGAGCGCCCTTCGCTCTGCCACAGATGTTAAACTACTTCAGGAAGTCACTCTCAAGCACTACAGTACGTAATTACATTAGGAAATGCCAGCTAAAACTGTACTGTGCCAAAAGGAAGCCCTACATAAATAGTGTCCAGAAGTGCCGTCGACTTCTCTGGGCTCGGAGGCATCTGGGATGGTCCATTGTGCAGTGGAAACATGTATTGTGGTCAGACGAATCGGTTTTTCACATCTTTTTTGGAAGAAATGGACGCCGTGTGCTGCGGACCAAAGAGGAAAAGGACCATCCAGACTGTTATCAGATACAAGTCCAAAAGCCAGGGTCTGTCATGGTATGGGGTTGTGTCAGTGCCTTCGGCAAAGGTAATTTGCACTTCTGCGATGGCACCATCAATGCTGAGAAGTATATCTCAGTTTTGGAGGAACAAATGCTGCCTTCAAGACGACATCTTTTCCAGGAACGCCCATGCTTATTTCAGCAAGACAATGCCAAACTACATACTGCGCGCATAACAAAGGCATGGCTGCGTACGAAGAGGGTGCAGATGCTTGACTGGCCTGCCTGCAGCCCTGATTTGTCTCCTATAGAGAATGTTTGGCGCATTTTGAAACGAAAAATGCGTCAACAAAGACCCTGTACTGTTGCGCGCCTAAAACGTTGTTTGCAGGAAGAATGGGACAAACTAACACCTGCAACACTTAGTCACTTGATTTCTTCAGTTCCTAAATGTCTTTTAAGTGTTGTTAAAAGACAGGGGAACTGTACAAAGTGGTAAATGCTGTACTGTCCCAACTTTTTTTGAAATGTGTTGCAAGCCTGAATGGCAAGAATGGATATTTATTTACAAATCAAATGATGTTGACAATAAAAAACATGAATTATTTTGTGTTCATACTGTCTGCAATGAAATAAAATTTGAGAAGAATTTATAACTTGCTTTTTCCTTTTTTTATTCACATTTTCCACACTGTCCCAACTTTTTCTGATTTGGGTTTGTATAAATAGGTAAATGTATAATAAATCTGTATAGGACTACAGAGGATAAAATAAATTCAGCCTGTTTTTCTTTGTTGGTTTTTGGTTGTCTAAAGACCTCCAAGAATCCTGATGCTTTTCTATAGCAAAGACCACTGTCTAGCCCTGCCCTTATTGTGGACCAAGATAACTGCATGCTGGCTACTGGAAGTGAGTCTGTGACAACTTTCCCTCAAGAAATGCTGCAGGGAGGTATCATGTACCTTATGGCATACTATTTATGCACTACATCTAACATATCCAAAGTGCATTGCCTCTGTCCTCTCTGCAATTCAAACTGAAATATTACTGGACACAATTCATGAGAAGGATGTACAGTAACTGTGTCATACAGGAAAGCCTTAGCTGAATGGAAACAATTTATTGGTGAGTAATCACTGAGGCACTACTTTAGCCTGGCCAACATAATTAACTTGATACATTTTGAAGCAAAATGATTGGTTAAGTGTAAATGTAAATTAGGTAAAGTGTGATTTAGAAACCATTAATAGAAATTGTACATACATTCCAAATAATTTGAAGGGAAAATACAAATATGTTAGAAGAAAAATTGTGTGAGCCAAATGTAGAACACGAAATGCATGTCTATGATGTACTGTATATAATTACCATAATAAATTCAATTAGATAAATTTAAGTATAAATAATTTGATTTTTTGTGGATTTTAACATGTTAGGTTGTATTTTCTTTGTCCTGTTTTTTGGCAAAGTTACCACTGTTAAAATTTTGCAAGTTTATGTTATGCATTTCTGACTGTAAGTTGTGACAAGATAAAACAGTCCTGAACTACAATGTACAATAATGATATGGATATGACTTTTGTGTTATATACAAGGTAATCTTCCTGTGTTAACTAATTTTCATGTGCAACAGTAGTGCTGTTGGATACTGATTTAATACTTAAATAAAGAGCAATGCTAATGATTATATCTTTATTGTAAGTTATTTTATGTGTTCCGGAAGCCAACATATATCAGGAAATTATATCTTAATTATGTGTCTTAAATGTAGGAATGAATTCTTAATTCAAACCTCTGCTAAAATATTTGGTTTCAATTTGAAATGAAGACCATCCTAAAATGAGACCACTGTGCTACTTTTACCTTATTCTTTTGTAGGTGGAGTGAAATTTGTTGTATATATCATGCAAATATAGCTTAGTATGTGTTGAAATTAACTAATTTCAGGATTTTTAAAAAATCCAAGTCAATATATCTCGCCCCATTGGCATATAATTTTGCTTATTTCAAGCATTTATTTCTTAATAATCATATATTTTTTCTTATGTGTTAATTTTGTAAAATAATTTTCCTGTTTTAAGATGTATGCTCTAAGATTAAACATTGGACTACCTATTTCAAGATGAGCTAACTTGTTTCAGGTAACAAGACTTTCATTCTCCACTGGTATTAAGAATTTTCCACTTATATTAGTGATTTATTCTCTTGTGCCTTGGCCTTCATTTTTCAGTGTGCTAAAATTAAGAATGCAAAACAACTGAATTAAAAATTATTTTCTAATATTCAGTTTATTTCCACTGTAGAACGTCTAATCTCAAGTAACTTGTTCTAAAAAAACAGCATTTTCTACTTATTTCAAACCTTTGAACACCTATCTGAGCTTTCTTATTTCTAGACTGGAACTAACTTATCTTAAAATGTCGTGACAAGTAAAATTATCTTGCTGCATGGACAGATAATTTCACTAATATTAAGTAATTTTCTCCTGAAATTCAGTATTTATATCTTATTTCTTAGCTAAGTTTTTTGCAGTGTATATATGATATTTTGAAGAAATCATTTTATGTTCTGAATAGTATCAATCAGCAAACATTGCCGCGCTAATGCAATATTATTTGAAAATGAATAGCATTACACACTTATTGAGTGTGTACTGAAGGCTAGTTGTCTGTATACCCTTTATAAACCCAAATGATATATCATAGCTCAGGATTTTCAAACTCCTTGCCTGCGTTACAGCTATATTTGTGCTCCATCTTTCAAATCATTGTCCCTTTCCCATGTGGCTTTTCTGCTGTTAAATAGATCCCCCCTTTCACCTAGAGTTTCAGACATTCCTCAAACACAAATATACTTGGGTAAAAGAAGCTTCAAAGAAAATTACTCCATGTGTCCTGTATGAAATAGAATCATCAACAGTAATCAAGACTGCTGTGGTGAAATCCCAAGTTATTAACCTGGAGCTAGAGCGCAACTGATGAAGTATGATGGGATTCATAGATTAGATTAGATAAACTTTATTAATCTCATGGAGAAATTCAAATGCATACAGCAACAGAAACATAAAAAGCAAGAATATAGACACAAGGAATTGACAATACATCCAATCAATCAATTGATATGTAAATAAATAAATAAATAAATAAATAAAATTAAATAAAAGAAGCTTTCTTCAATGCAAGAGATAGGTAAAAAAAAAGCTGCACAACACATGTGTTGGTGGTTCTTACTTTAAGCAAAACTAAAAAGAGGGTCTGGCAGAAAATGAAAGGGAAATGTATCCAAGCAAGATCTTCAAAAATGGCACTTAATTACTGTGAACCATCTACAACTATTTGGGGAAGATGCAGGAATATAGTGATGTGACATGTACAAGTGCCAGCCTGATCACGAAAAGTAGTTACAAAACATTCTTAGAAATGAAAAAGCTTTCCAAATCATATAAAAACAAATTTTACTAAAAAGAATGGAGAAATAGTTGGAAGATTTGTTATCTAAGGTAGACTGAAGCAAACAAAGTAGAGTGATTTCATACACTTGAACACAGCTTGTGTATCTACTCTGGTATCATTAGCCTTTCTTTAGAAACCCAAGGTTATCAAAATAAGCTTAGAAAATAACTGGGTACATGATCTATTATTAACACCAAAATACCTGATAGCCAAAAGCTTTGAAGCCAAAGTGAAAAGAAATTACTTTTTATCACTTTCAAAGGAATACATTTTTTAAAATCTCTTTATATATCTCTCTATTATAATAAAAAAATCTTGGGACGAGATTTGACTTTTTGGAATGAAGTCCCGCGAGACTGAGACTTTTTTTTTTGTTTTTATAATTTTATTGATTTTATTGTAATCATTCCATACAAATAGATCAATTTTTACAAAAAAAATAGGATTGAAAACAAATCAACCCTCACCCCTGAGAAAGAGAACATGGCCAACGGACTAAAACTTAAAAATAGTAAAAATAAATAAATTGGTGACTTTATTACATGGATACAGATAAATGGAGAAGAAAAAGAAATGGGGAGAAAATCTACTTCCTCAGTGCTTTAAGCGCTTATTCTAAAATATTATTGACTAGTCATTTAGCCCGTTATAATAACGGGCGCTAGAACAGTAGTGCATAAACATTAGTAGGAATAGTCTATATTAAATGGCAAGGGACTTTGACCTCTTTCTTTTTGTTGGTCGTATTTTTCTTTCTTTCAGCCTTTCTTTTGTTGATGTTTACTTGCTGAGCTGACCGTTCTTCGTGGGCTGCCGCCATGTATTGTGTGTCTTTAATTTTCTGTGACAATAATACTGTCTTGTACGGCTGTATTCAATAAGGGCGTGTAGATAATTTAGTTCAAATGGCTCTGGAATATGTGAAGAGCAACAGGTGCAGATCTTTATTTACGTGCGCCTTTATTCGCTGCGCCCAATTGAGGTCGTCCTTTTGAGGCTCACCTTTTTGTGCGCGCCCTTATTGAAGAATGCCTGTGCGCGCCCTTATTGAAGGATACCGTCTTGTACGTCCGCTGGCTTGTACGTCCGTAATATACCTTTAATTTTCTCTGGCGGTAATACAGGCATGCGCGTCGGTAATATGCCTTTAATCTCTTCTGACAGTAATACTGGCTTGTATGTGGCTGCAATATGCGCCACTGTATTGTGTACCTTTAATTTCCTCTCGCAGTAATACTGGTTTGTATTTCCGTAAAACGCCTCTAACTTTCTCTGACAGTAATATCGCGCATAGCACCGTGCCCCGCGTGTTCGCACTTCACCACAAGACACAAGACATTTTATATATATATAGATTAGATCCTGCCAGGTTTTGAAAAAGTTCTGCACAGATCCTCTAAGTGAGAATTAGATTTTTTCCAATTTCAAATAATATAAAACATCAGTTATCCACTGACTTAAAAGAGGTGAGTTAGGATTCTTCCAGTTTAGCAAAATAAGTCTGCGTGCCAATCGTGTAGTGAAGGCAATCACAGTTTGTTTGTCCTTCTCCACTTTAAGCCCATCTGGAAGAATACTAAACACAGCTATTAATGGGTTAGGAGGGATCGTGATACCAAGGCTGTCTGAAAGGCACTAAAAAATGTTTGTCCAGAATGATGTTAATTTGTTGCAGGCCCAAAACATGTGACCCAGTGAGGCTGGAGCTTGATTGCAGCGTTCACAGGTTGGATCTTGCCCTGGAAACATTTTGGACAATTTCAAGCGAGACAGATGTGCTCGATATATAATTTTGAGTTGAATAATTGTATGCTTTGCGCATATGGAGCTTGAATGAATACTCTGCTTTGCTATCTTCCACTCCTTTTCTGATATGTTGAGTGAGAGATCCTTTTCCCATTGTCCTCTTGGATCTTTGAAAGGGAGGGACTGTAAAATATTTTTATATATTGCAGAAATGCTGTCTGAGTCCTCGAGACTGAGCAACATTTTTTCAAGCATAGAGGAAGGTGGGAGATGGGGAAAATTGGGCAGGTTCTGTTTGACAGTTTCTAATTTGAAGATAGTAAAAGAAATTTGGAATGCTGCTCTATATAAAGATCTCTAAGCAATTTAATCCCAAATGTTTTCCAGATATTAAAAACTGCATATGTTTGTGAGGGTTGAAAAAGGTGGTTCTCATGCAGAGGTGCCACAGAGAAAAGATTCTCCATCTTAAAATGCTTTCTACATTGGTTCCATATTCTGGGTGAGTGAAGCACAATTGGGTTATTAGTATATTGGCGATAACTTGCATTTATTGGGGCACAAAGCAGGGAATATAGAGAAATACTACAGGATTTTATTTCTATTGCGGACCAAGCCTGTGTATTTTCATCTTTTTGCGTCCAGGTTTTTATAGCTTCTATAGCATCCTTGTCTGGTACCACGTTCTAGTTTAAAGTAGTCTGAGCAAATGTTGTTAATACAACTGAAGTTTCTGGATTGGTATACAGTAGTTTGATCCATGCACAAATATTCGGGCCAAATCCAATTTTCTCTAATGTAGTGAAAAGTTATTCCATTCAATCATATCAAATGCTTTTTCTGCATCCAACGATAATAATACCTCCGGGGTGTTTGACAAGACGAAGACTTTTAACATGAGATTCTTTCAAGTCACGTCATATTTACAACATTTGGAAGCAAGTCCCGCGAGACGGTGACTTTTGCCATTAGATTCTTTCATGTCACGCCCTACTTACAACCATTTTCAACCAAGACCACGGTCATCTAACCTCTCAGTCGTGTGAATGCTTTTGTCAGACACACTTCCCTGTGCTCGCAGCTCTTAGTCGTGTGAATGCTTTTGGCAGACACACTTCCTGTGCTCTCAGCTCTTATAAATTTTATCAGGACAATAATATTATACATTCTAGATGACACGTCAACAACTAAGAAAAGAAGAAAGAGCAGTGCGTCAAAGGGACCCAAAAGCGTTGGAGAGAGAAAAGAATGCAAAAAAGAACAATAATCTATAATAATAAAAGGCAAAGCCCTCACTGACTGACTGACTGACTGACTCACTCACTGACTGACTGACTCACTCATCACTAATTGTCCAACTTCCCGTGTAGGTGGAAGGCTGAAATTTGGCAGGCTCATTCCTTACAGCTTACTTACAAAAGTTAGGCAGGTTTCATTTCAAAATTATACGCGTAATGGTCATAACTGGAACCTCTTTTTTGTCCATATACTGTAATGGAAGGCAGCAAGATGGCCGTAGGAGACTGAGTTGCGTGTCGCGTCATCACGCCTCCCACGTAATCACGTGAACTGACTGTGAACTCAGTACGTAGAAAAGAAGGAGGAGCCCCAAAGAGCGCTGAAGAAAACACAATTGACAAGGCAGCGAAACAATAAGAAGCGAGTGAGTGACGCATACAAGCATCTTCATAAGACACGAGGTATAAAAAAGCACGGTGTAAACCGTAAGTCTAAATTAACTTTATAGAAACGCTCCCGCTGCCGTTTGCAATACCATATTCGCGAGATACAAGTTTAATGAGAAGACACGAGGTATAAAAAAGCACGGTATAAACCTAACCTTAAATTAACTTTATAGAAACGCTCCCGCTGCCGTTTGCAATGCCATATTCGCGAGATACAAGTTTAATGAGAAGACACGAGGTATAAACGAGAGTTTGCATCACTTTGTAACAGAGTTAAAATTGCTGTAGCGAGAAACTTTTAACTGCCGGGTCTTAGCTAACATTAAATAAACCCGTGGACATCGCAACATCACACAAGAGAGCGGCTCACGTGAAGTGACTGAACGCAGCAGGAGTGATCACTTCCATGAATCAAACCTGTTCAAAAAACACATTACACAATTGATAAAGTAGGAAAAGAATATGAAACAAAGCACGGTATAAACCGTAACTTCAAATTAAGTTTATAGAAACGCTGCCGTTTGCAATACCATATTCGCCCCTGCGAAGCGCGGTGATTTTGCTATATATATTAAACTATTTCAACCATTGTATGATCTGCTTCTCGCAACTGAAAGAGGGCACCGTGGCAGAAGTTAGCCGACTTGCTCACCAACCACAAGCGTTACCTGGTAGGTAACCACCCATATAATCAGATTGTGAATCAGACTACGAATGCCTGCAATGTAATTACCCCGATCTACATGCTGTCAAATGAACGAACCACACGCCGTAGCACAACGTTAGGGGCTTCGCCTCTACGTCCGAGGATCGATTCCAGTAAGGGAGTGCAGTGACTGTGTACTCCTAATGAGCCCACAATTACGGCGAAACACGTGTCGCATACTATGCATCTTCAAAGCACGGTGTAAACAGTAAGTTTAAATTGAGTTTATAGAAACGCTCCCGCTGCCGTTTGCAATACCGTATTAGATGACTTTGTAACAGAGTTAAAATTGCTGGAGCGATAAATTTTTAACTGCCGGGTCATGTCGCGTGTTCTTGGGTAGGTACACCAAAAAATGTATACATTTATGCATGTAATGGGCAAACAAAAAATGTACTATACCTGAAAGCACTACAGTAGTACTCAATGTATGTTTACTTCTTAAATGTTAATGTTTTACTGTTTAATAATTTATACGCTTCTTATATGTTATTCAGATTCTTTTATCAAAATACCAGTAACAGCGCACTGCACGATAACGTGGAGTGAATATACTTGACATGACCATTCATAGTATTTATCCTCTTTCTCTGTACGTTTACCATTCGTTTGCTCAGAGGTTGATGAGCTTGCTGCTTAATGAGCAGCTCTTCACCCTAGCGTCCCGCTGCTTCTCTTCTTTCGTCGGCATCTTTTCCCATTAAAACTGATTTTTTTTTAAAACTTAGCATGTTTTCTTTAATTTTTCAGTTAAGCTGGCACTTAAGTCTTCAATCTGCCTCAAGAATGATTAGCGGAGGTGGTAGACAATGAAAACGTCAGCCGTACGCATCCGCCACGCACGCACTGGTGCGCGCAGCTGTGAGTTGACTCTACAATAAAATAAAATAAACATAAAAAGAGCAATAACTTGCAGCACCGCTATTCAATTACACTTGCCTAACGCCTCTCCTAACGGGAAATACTGTGGGATCTGGGCATCCGTCAAAGCAGCAATCACAAGCCCGATTAGAAAGCGGGAAGCTGTGATTTGTCCTCTCCCTCCCATGTAACAATCGCAGCCCGTGTTGCAACGCACTATGTATGTATATGTATATATGTGTATGTGTCTGTATATGTATGTGTATATATATATATATATATATATATATATATATATATATATATATATATATATATATTTGTTCATATGTGTGGGAAAGCGAATAGTAGACGTGACGTAGTATATGTGTACCAAATTTCAAGTCAATAGGTGAAACGGTTTGCGAGCTACAGGTGATTTAAAATCCTGGACAGACAAACGAATAGCCACGGTAGCGTATTATAGAAGAACATTTTACTGTTTAATAATTTATATTTATATGCAATGTGCTTCTTATATATTACTTCATATTCTCATATGATAATGATGTTAATGTTGTTTATATTGATTTCTATGTTATTGTAAGTGCCCTTTATTTGTGGAAAAATAAATTTGGCAATTAAACTTATTTTATACATACATTTTATTTTTTTCTCTTGCACTCAGTGAGCGAATCCACTGGGTAATCAGCTATATATATATATAGATATATATAGATATATATATATATATATATATAGATATATAATATAGATAGATAGATATGTATATATAGATAGATATGTATGTATGTATGTGTGTATATATATATATATATATATATATATAGATATATATATAGATAGATAGATATGTATGTGTATATATATATATAGATAGATAGATATATGTGTATGTATGTAGATAGATATGTATATATGTGTATATATATGTAGATATACAAATATGTATATGTATATATGTGTATATATATGTAGATATACAAATATGTATATATGTGTATATATATGTAGATATACAAATAAGTATATGTATATATGTGTATATATATGTAGATATACAAATATGTATATGTATATATGTGTCTGTATGTGTATATATATGTTGATATATGTATATATATATGTGGATGTGTATATGTATATATATATATGTATATATGTTTATGTATATATATGTTTACATAACCTCTTTAACACACTACTTCTCCGCTGCGAAGCGCGGGTATTTTGCTAGTAATCTATAAATAAGTAAAGTAATAATCAGCCTGGACCAAGTGGAATTGAAAACCTCTCAGGTCCAATCGAAGTCAGAAATAAAAGACAAAAAGTAAAAGACAAAGTAGAAGTAGAACTTCATAAAGACGTTTAAAAATGTTGGCCTGATACACATGCAGAGCAGGTTAGACATTATGAAAGCAGTGGAATTTGAAAGGCTCAAAAAAAACGTTGGTGCAATGCACATACAGAGCAAGTTAAAGAATATGAAAGTAGCAAAATTCAAAAGTATCAAAAAAAAAAAGATAGTAAAGATCGCATTAACTCTAACAAATGGAAATTATTACTCTGTGAAATAAGGAAAGTAATAATCATACCATAACATTAGACACAAAAGGAGATCTTGATATGCCATTCGTTATTAAAACGTTTACAGTTTCCCGTGAGAATAGCTTTTGCTATGACAATTAACACTAGAAATACCAGAGCCTACGAAAAAACTCCGTCCCACCTTAAATCGCTTCTCACCTCTCCGTCTCTGTCTTTTGTCCTGTAAATGTGTAGATAAGCAGCAAACAGCAAGCAGCCTACTATCACATCCCCCCATCCCGCACAGTTTTCTCAGCTCAAGTCTGTTCACCTGCGTGTCAGTTGCTTAGAGTTGTATAGAGTGAGAAATCAAGCAAAATTACACCTTTTATAAATACTATATCGTTATTTAGAACACTTGCATTTCATGTGTGTTCCGTGTCTACAACGATCTATGTAAACACATCTTTAAAACAGAAACATTTTTCATGTTTTAGTAATAATTGACAAAATGTAGACATGAAGTGTATAACATGTGAAGTCTGAATTCCAAATATCAAAGAAACACTTTCACAAAAGGTACAAATATAACAGAACAAATGTGCTTTTATTCAAAAATATAACTGCAGAAAAACAACATTATATAGTTGTTATATAGCTGTTATATAGTTGTTATAGAGCTTCATACATTATATAGTTTATGCCTACATTTTGTCATTTACTACTAAAATAAGAAAAATGTTTCTGTTTTAAAAATGTGTGTACACAGATTATTGCAGAAATGGAACACACACGAAATGCGTGTGTTGAAAGAAGAAGGAACAATTAATTCAGCTTAATATCATAATATATTGCAGAACCAGCTGTAAGTACCATAATTTACGGTTAGAAACATAGAAAAGACATTTATTACTCTATTACATCCAGAACTCTAAAAATACTTGAAAGAACTGAATTTTATTTGAATTCTGTTTTGTGAGGTGCTTTATAAATACAGAAGGCGGAAGTTTAATAAAGCTTAAAGCAAATTTTTTTTCCCTCTATCTACAGTTTTTTTTTTCTTTTTGGAATACATTTCAATTTAAATGAAACTACTCACAGTTTCAACCACGAATGTAATCAACACGCTACAGTGTGTTAAATAGCCTTCCCTTTGAATTATGTTAGCAACTTTTTCTCAAATGAATATAATAGTCCTGTTAACCTAATGTTGGTGTATGACTCATCAATTACCACAGAACTACTCAAGGTGGCATTGCACCCTTCAGCTTTTTAAAAAGCCATCTCTGAAAAAGCCACAATGATATATGTACAATTGTTTTCCATCCTTACTATTTCCAGTCAAAACACATTGTATTTGGCTATGAGACAGGGAGAGAGGAGAGATTGCTGTTGCTTTTCATCAAAGAGCAAAAACATAAATATGGGGGGCATTAAAAGGTTCCTGAATGAAAAGTAACTACATGTTTAAAACTTATTGAATTAAAGAGGATTAAAGTTAAAAAAAAATATTAACTATTCAATACAGAGTATGACATAATTTTATCTAAGCAGTTAGGGGAAAAAAGTTCTCCATTTGGTTTCGAACAGAACAAAATAACAATATTCCAAAGCTTCCTGTAAATGCATTCTTATAATGATTAAGCTGACACATTCTTTGTGGATTTGTTTTAAGCATCTTTGTTGTCCCACTGTGTTGAGTTTACTCTTTCTGCTGTCACATGAACTGCAACAGCTTTTTGTGTACCAGGAATGCGTGCGCAAACTGGGAAAAGGGATATATAATTTAATTTCATTTTCAATTGCCTTAAATCTTTAAGGTATACATACTACTCAAAAAATGAGATGACCCCCAAAACAGGAATGGTTTAACAGGTGGAGGCCACTGACATTTTTCCCTCCTCATCTTTTCTGTTTTTTCACTAGTGTTGCATTTGGCTACAGTCAGTGTCACTACTGGTAGCATGAGGTGATACCTGGACCCTACAGAAGTTGCACAGGTAGTCTAACTTCTCCTCGATGGCACATCAATATGTGCCATTGCCAGAAGGTTTGCTGTGTCTCCAAGCACAGTCTCAAGGGAATGGAGGAGATTCCAGGAGACAGGCGGTTACTCTAAGAGAGCTGGACAGGGCCGTAGAAGGTCCTTAACCCATCACCAGGACCAGTATCTGCTCCTTTGGGCAAGGAGAATCAGGATGAGCCCTGCCAGAGCCCTACAAAATGACCTGCAGAAGGCCACTGCCGTGAATGTCTCTGACCAAACAATCAGAAACAGACTTCATGAGGGTGGCCAGAGGGCCCGACGTTCTTTAGTGGGCACTGTGCTCACTGAGCTCGACTGGCATTTGCCATAGAATACCAGGATTGGCAGGACCACCACTGGCGCCCTGTGCTTTTCACAGATGAGAGCAGGTTCACCCTGAGCACATGTGACAGATGTGAAAGAGTCTGGAGAAGCCATGGAGAATGTTATGCTGCCTGTAACAGTAATGGTCTGGGGAGGCATAAACATGGAGGGACGCACAGACCTTTACAGGATAGACACTGACACCTTGACTGCCATTCGGTATCGGGATGAAATCCTTGGACCCATTGTCAGACCCTATGCTGGTGCAGTGGGTCCTGAGTTCCTCCTGGTGTTGGACTATGCCCAGCCTCATGTGGTGAGAGCATGCAGGCAGTTCCTGGAGGATGAAGGAATTGATACCACTGACTGGCCCCCACGATCGCCTGACCGAAATCCAACAGAACACCTCTGGGGCATTATGTTTCAACACATCCGACACCGCCAGGTTGCACCTCAGACTGTCCAGGAGCTCAGTGATGCCCTGGTCCAGATCTGGGAGGAGATCCCCCAGGACACCATCCATCGTCTTATTAGCAGCATGCTCCGACGTTGTCAGGCATACATACAAGCATGTGGGGGCTATACAAACTACCGAATACGATTTTGAGTAGCTGCAATGAAATTTCGGCAAAATGGACTAGCCTGCCGCATCATTTTTTCAATTTGATTTTCTGGGTGTCTTTGAATTCAGCCCTCTGTAGGTTGATAATTTTCATTTCCATCAAATGATGTGGCATCCCTTTGTTCCTATCACATTACCCAGTCCATATCAGTATAAATATCCAGCAGGATTTTTTTTTTCCCCATTGAGGTCTGATGTGTTTTCAAAGTGCTCCTTTAATTTTTCTGAAAAGTTAAATATATATATGTGTGTGTGTGTGTGTAGTGGAAATTGATTTGTGTTAACTAAAAGTGGTGACATATAATAAGATTGGCAGAACAATAAAATATTCCTATCTTGTAAAAAAATCGCCATTTACCACTGAACCCACTTTATTTAGTTCTTGGTCAAGGAGACCCATAGTCTAACACAGTAGCATAAGGTACAAGACAAGAACAAACCATAAATGTAGCATCTTTCTTCCACTTCATGTCACAATATTGCACAAACATACACTCACTAATAAATGGCCAATTTTGACTTACCAATTACAGTAATCCCTCCTCCATCGCGGGGGTTGCGTTCCAGAGCCACCCGCGAAATAAGAAAATCCGCGAAGTAGAAACCATATGTTTATATGGTTATTTTTATATTGTCATGCTTGGGTCAGAGATTTGCGCAGAAACACAGGAGGTTGTAGAGAGACAGGAACGTTATTCAAACACTGCAAACAAACATTTGTCTCTTTTTCAAAAGTTTAAACTGTGCTCCATGACAAGACAGAGATGACAGTTCTGTCTCACAATTAAAAGAATGCAAACATATCTTCCTCTTCAAAGGAAACAGAGAGGAAAGCAAACAAATCAATAGGGCTGTTTGGCTTTTAAGTATGCGAAGCACCGCCGGTACAAAGCTGTTGAAGGCGGCAGCTCACACCCCCGCCGTCAGGAGCAGGGAGAGAGAGAGAGAGAGAGAGAGAGAGAGAGAGAGAGAGACAGAGAAAAACAAAGTCAAAAATCAATACGTGCCCTCTGAGCTTTTAAGTATGCGAAGCACCGTGCAGCATGTCGCTTCACGAAGCAGCTGCACACAGAAGGTAGCAACGTGAAGATAATCTTTCAGCATTTTTAGACGAGCGTCCGTATCGTCTAGGTGTGCGAACAGCCCCCCTGCTCACACCCCCTACGTCAGGATCAGAGAAAGTCAGCGCAAGAGAGAGAGAGAGAAAGTAAGTTGGGTAGCTTCTCAGCCATCTGCCAATAGCGTCCCTTGTATGAAATCAACTGGGCAAACCAACTGAGGAAGCATGTACCAGAAATTAAAAGACCCATTGTCCTCAGAAATCCGCGAACCAGCAAAAAATCCACGATATATATTTAAATATGCTTACATATAAAATCCGCGATAAAGTGAAGCCGCGAAAGGCGAAGCGCGATATAGCGAGGGATCACTGTAGTCTAAAACACATGACTTTTGAATATGAAAGAAAAAACAAAAGTAACTAATGACAAACGCCAAGCAGACATGGGAAGAACATGCAAACTCCATGCTGGCAGTGGTTCAGTTAGGATATAAACCCAAGACTCTGGAGCTGTAAGGCAGATCCAGTCATTCTAAGATTTTTATTTCTGTTTTATCCATTTTTACTCTCTAAATTGCTCTGGACACCAGTATAATCAAAACAGGGATTGTTATTCTCAAACTAAACACTTAAGAACATTGCTTACTTTGAAATGCACTACACAAAAAAGTGTGAAATTTTGTTTCAACTACAATACTAAGACATTGCTCTCTGTTACATATTATTTTTGTACATGTTTCTTTACATCCCAGAAACAAGTATACTAGGTTGATTCACAGCTCTGAACTATCACTTTGCCAGTAGTTGCATGAACAAGCTTCATGATGGGCTGGTGCCAAGTCCAAGGTTGGATCCTGTCTTAGGTCTGATGTTGCCAGGACATGTCCTACCTCCTTCATTCTGGTATTGGATCAAGTAGGTTAAAAGATGCCTGAAAATAATATGAAATAAATGGCCTATCTAGCTATCATATAGTAAATGACTGGTACAGGCAAAACATGTGATCCTTGCATCTTTTTCATCTGTCCTAAAAAACAAACTGTTCACTTGCACACTGGGAATAGCTTAAAATAAATTATAATAATAGAGCAATAATCATTTCCACTTAAAAACTGCTTTATACACTGTGAGAAATAAATGTTCAATTGATTAAAAATGACTATATAAAAATAATAATTAAAAAAACATTTTCTGTTTTGTTTACAGCACAAATGAAATGCACTGTCACATAATGAGGAATAATAACTAAATAATGATACAGATTACAATATCAATGCATGTGTAAGAATGCTTCAAGCCATGGAATGATTTTAGTGCAGCTAAATTAAAAAAGCAAATATGTCAAACCTGTATGTTTGAAGAGCATTGTGTTTTCAAGAACCTTGCAAATGTGTGCTTTTATTTTTCCATCATGTATAAAAAAAAATACAAAAAAAAATAACGATGACTTTGTTTTTCTAAAGAAAATCTGTTTTTACATGTGGCTACCAGGGCTAGCACAATTGTACTATTTGTACAGATAATTTACTCCAGATTTCCTGTCTTTAAGGATTTACAGAGAATTTAGGTTAATTTAGGTTAAAAAAAGTAACATAATTAAAAAATATATTAGAAAGTAAGTGACTATCTTCCATGCTATAGTGGTCCTTCTAAGAGTTGTTTTACACTGAAAAAGGTATAGTAATTTGAAATACCAGTATAATAAGCAATTTTTATGTTAAAATATAAAAAATGGCAGCTGATCGTACCAACTTGATTTAAGAACACTCATCTTACCACATTTGTTCTTCAAATTCATTATGTCCATTGTGAAATGTTTGTGCTTCTCAGATTCATACTGTTGCCACTCCTATCAAGGTGTGTAAACTTTCTTAAATCTAATGCTTTCCCCATTTGATATCCTATATGGTCTTAGTTTATTCAACTCTTATGAGGTTAAGTTAAGCTACAAAGTTTGCTCTCCTTTCAGTAAATCCCATCTGTTGCTGATGTGTTTTTCCCGTCATCCATTCCATTGAACAGCTAGATTAAGTACTGGTTTTGCTTTCACTACTTTAGTGTAACATACCAATGTCACCATTTCTGTTGTGTGTTTAGGAATCCCTTTCCTCCTTATCTTTATGCCATTTTACCCCGAACTGACAACTGAAATGAATACAATTTTCTCATTTCAAATTTATCAGAACTATTCTACCCCTATACATCTGAAATTGACATCTGATTTAAGACCCCTCCTTTGGAATAATAAGACTGTTTATTGGGCACTCCACTTTGGAAGTTTATATATCCTCCTATCCACCATGCTGATTTTCTACAGATTTTTATAAACAGCACCTAGCTCTCTTCCTTCCTTTCACTGCATTTCTTTAAAATTAAAGGATTTCTTTCTGAACCTGGATAAGCATCTTGACACCTGTCAATTCTGACACACCCCCGCCTATCTTTTATAAAAAGGTCTTAATATTGGCCGAGACTTAGATATGTTTATTTATGAAGCTGCACTTGAAACATTCCAATTAATGAGGTCCACTTTTTGTGCCCCATAATCATTTTTTCTTCTGCTTTCTGTTCAGGTAAAGCAAATGGCATTCAAGAATTATCTCTGCTTTCTTCCTATCTATTCTATAATTTTTCTCACTCACTATCTCCAGCTCCAGCTGATGGAAGCTTTGTACAAACTTCTGTGTAAGGCATCCAGCAGACACTTTAGCATTCTTTTCAGTCTTTGAGTATGAATTTCCTTCAGTATTCTCTATTACATGGATATCTACCTTAAAAACTGTTTCATCTTCTAAAAACACGTGACTCTAAATGCCCACTTAATTGTACAACCAACAAAAGCTAAAAAACCACATACCTCTGGAATGTATAATAATGTATAAAATATTTTGGGTGCATTGCTCTGAATATGTTTGTGTTAATAAGGTACTTTAAGACAGATGTGAAATATATTCTCAACAAGTGGTGAATTAGTCCAAGATTATTTTGATTTTGGTGAATTTGATTTATACACATTTCATATATTACTCATATTTATACATTTTATACACATTATGTGAAGCTGAAATTCACAGGTAAAAAGTTTTGTAAGTAGAATACAGGTGCTGGTCATAAAATTAGAATATCATGACAAAGTTGATTTATTTCAGTAATTCCATTCAAAAAGTGAAACTTGTATATTAGATTCATTCATTACACACAGACTGATGTATTTCAAATGTTTATTTCTTTTAATGTTGATGATTATAACTGACAACTAATGAAAGTCCCAAATTCAGTATCTCGGAAAATTAGAATATTGTGAAAAGGTTCAATATTGAAGACACCTGGTGCCACACTCTAATCAGCTAATTAACTCAAAACACCTGCAAAAGCCTTTAAATGGTCTCTCAGTCTAGTTCTGTAGGCTACACAATCATGGGGAAGACTGCTGACTTGACAGTTGTCCAAAAGATGACCATTGACACCTTGCACAAGGAGGGAAAGACACAAAAGGTCATTGCTAAAGAGGCTGGCTGTTCACAGAGCTCTGTGTCCAAGCACATTAATAGAGAGGCGAAGGGAAGGACAAGATGTGGTAGAAAAAAGTGTACAAGCAATAGGGATAACCGCACCTTGGAGAGGATTGTGAAACAAAACCCATTTAAAAATGTGGGGGAGATTCACAAAGAGTGGACTGCAGCTGGAGTCAGTGCTTCAAGAACCACCACACACAGACGTATGCAAGACATGGGTTTCAGCTGTCACATTCCTTGTGTCAAGCCACTCTTGAACAAGAGACAGCGTCAGAAGTGTCTCGCCTGGGCTAAAGACAAAAAGGACTGGACTGCTGAGTGGTCCAATGTTATGTTCTCTGATGAAAGTAAATTTTGCATTTCCTTTGGAAATCAAGGTCCCAGAGTCTGGAGGAAGAGTGGAGAGGCACAGAATCCACGTTGCGTGAGGTCCAGTGTAAAGTTTCCACAGTCAGTGATGGTTTGGGGTGCCATGTCATCTGCTGGTGTTGGTCTATTGTGTTTTCTGAGGTCCAAGGTCAATGCAGCCAAGTTTTAGAGCACTTCATGCTTCCTGCTGCTGACGAACTTTATGGAGATGCAGATTTCATTTTCCAACAGGACCTGGCACCTGCACACAGTGCCAAAGCTACCAGTACCTGGTTTAAGGACCATGGTATCCCTGTTTTTGATTGGCCAGCAAACTCGCCTGACCTTAACCCCATAGAAAATCTATGGGGTATTGTGAAGAGGAAGATGCAATACGCCAGACCCAACAATTCAGAAGACCTGAAGGCCACTATCAGAGCAACATGGGCTCTCATAACACCTGAGCAGTGCCACAGACTGATCGACTCCATGCCACGCCGCATTGCTGCAGTAATCCAGGCCAAAGGAGCCCCAACTAAATATTGAGTGCTGTACATGCTCATACTTTTCATGTTCATACCTTTTCAGTTGGCCAACATTTCTAAAAATCCTTTTTTTGCATTGGTCTTAATTGATATTCTAATTTTCCAAGATACTGAATTTGGGACTTTCATTAGTTGTCAGTTATGATCATCAACATTAAAAGAAATAAACATTTGAAATACATCAGTCTGTGTGTAATGAATGAATCTAATATACAAGTTTCACTTTTTGAATGGAATTACTGAAATAAATCAACTTTGTCATGATATTCTAATTTTATGACCAGCACCTGTATTGTACTGATTTAGAGAGACAGTATTTCACTACTGTTGGTATAGGCTGCTGCCTTGGGCAAATCAGCATGGTTGGGATGCAGAGATGTAGAAATTGCAACTGGAACAAACAATCTATAAAACCAAACAACAAACAGATGGAGTTAGTCCTCAAGTTCTTAAGGCCAACTTTCTGGTATCCTCTATAATATACACTATATGAGTCCTCTTATGGTAGACCCCCTGGAGTCACTGCAGTTTGCCCATTGAGCTAAACTGGACTAGGGGATATAATTATCTACCTGATGTACATGGCTTATTTTTACCTTGACAAAGCTGGCAGCATTGTGAGGATTGTTTTTTATGATTTACCCAGTATGTTCATACCATCCAGCCATCCCTCAATAGATATGCAGGTGGATGAGCATATGGTGTCCTAGATAATGAACTGTCAGGCAGACCTGCAGTTTGTGAGACTCAATAACTATGTCTGTGATACAGATGTGAGCAACACTGTAGCAAAACAAGGTACAGTCCTGTCTTCTTTTCCACTTTACTCTGCAAATCTCAGACCATAAATATAACACCAAGTCATGTCACTTGCAGAAATTCTCAGAGGATTCTACACTTATGGGGTATATCGATTAGCAGGAGAGAACGCAGGAGTCAGGTGGAGAACTTTGTTTCTTGGTGCAAAAAGAACTGCAACATAACATCAGCAAAATCAAGGAACTGGTTCTTGACTTACGCCACGCTACAGATGCTCTATGTTCAGTCACTATACAGGAAGTGGATGTAGAGTTGGTGCACTGCCACAACAACTTGGGGTTTTACATCAATCACAGGCTAGAAATGTCTTATAACACAGTAAGCTATATTAGAACGGTCAGAGCAGACTTTTTTTTTTAGGAGACTGCATTCTTTTAATGTGGAGAATGACAGCCCTCTCATCTTCTATAACTTTGATGGCCAGTGCATTTTTCTACGCAGTGGCATGCTGGTAACATCACTTCAAGAGACGCCTGCCGAAGCAACAAACTAATTAAAAAGGTTAGTGGCATTTGAATCAAGTTATCTGTTCCATTTAGAATTAATATCTTATAAGCAATTATAGGCTAAAGTCAAACATTCTTTTTTGCCAAAATAATGAACATTTTTATGTACCATAGTATATCACAGGATACCATAAGGAGAGGCTGGCAGGCAGTCAGCGTAAGCCTGATGGAGTTTGCCTTTTCTTAAGGATAGTGAATATCTGAGGTGGGCTTTCTCTGGAATTTGTGTAAACAAGGTATTTTGCTTTTCTTTTGTTCTGTTGCCATAAGGCTTAGCTTAATGAAATATAAGCCGTTAAGTGCAGGTCTGTATATTTGACTGTTTATAGGTATGTGTGTAAAGTGGCATGGAAAATATTTGCCCCATGTGATTAGCTTAACTATTACATATCTTCCACAGTGAACATTATCAGATATTCAACCAAAAACCAATATACAGTGCATCCGGAAAGTATTCACAGCACATCAGTTTTTCCACATTTTGTTATGTTACAGCCTCATTCCAAAATGGATTAAATTCATTTTTTTCCTCAGAATTCTACACACAACACCCCATAATGACAATGTGAAAAAAAGTTTACTTGAGTTTTTGCAAATTTATTAAAAATAAAAAAATTGAGAAAGCACATGTACGTAAGTATTCACAGCCTTTGCCATGAAGCTCAAAATTGAGCTCAGGTGCATCCTGCTTCCCCTGATCATCCTTGAGATGTTTCTGCAGCTTAATTGGAGTCCACCTGCGGTAAATTCAGTTGATTAGACATGATTTGGAAAGGCACACACCTGTCTATATAAGGTCCCACAGTTGACAGTTCATGTCAGAGCACAAACCAAGCATGAAGTCAAAGGAATTGTCTGTAGACCTCCGAGACAGGATTGTCTCGAGGCACAAATCTGGGGAAGGATACAGAAAAATTTCTGCTGCTTTGAAGGTCCCAATGAGCACAGTGTTCTCCATCATCCGTAAGTGGAAGAAGTTCAAAACCACCAGGACTCTTCCTAGAGCTGGCCGGCCATCTAAACTGAGCGATTGGGGGAGAAGGGCCTTAGTCAGGGAGGTGACCAAGAACCCGATGGTCACTCTGTCAGAGCTCCAGAGGTCCTCTGTGGAGAGAGGAGAACCTTCCAGAAGGACAACCATCTCTGCAGCAATCCACCAATCAGGCCTGTATGGTAGAGTGGCCAGACGGAAGCCACTCCTTAGTAAAAGGCACATGGCAGCCCGCCTGAAGTTTGCTAAAAGGCACCTGAAGGACTCTTAAACCATGAGAAAGAAAATTCTCTGGTCTGATGAGACAAAGATTAAACTCTTTGGTGTGAATGCCAGGCGTCACGTTTGGAGGAAACCAGGCACCGCTCATCACCAGGCCAATACCATCCCTACAGTGAAGCATGGTGGAGGCAGCATCATGCTGTGGGGATGTTTTTCAGCGGCAGGGACTGGGAGCTAGTCAGAATAAAGGGAAAGATGACTGCAGCAATGTACAGAGACATCCTGGATGAAAACCTGCTCCAGAGCGCTCTTGACCTCAGACTGGGGCGACGGTTCATCTTTCAGCAGGACAACGACCCTAAGCACACAGCCAAGATATCAAAGGAGTGGCTTCCGGACAACTCTGTGAATGTCCTTGAGTGGCCCAGCCAGAGCCCAGACTTGAATCCGATTGAACATCTCTGGAAAGATCTTAAAATGGCTGTGCACCGACGCTTCCCATCCAACCTGATGGAGCTTGAGAGGTGCTGCAAAGAGGAATGGGCGAAACTGGCCAAGGATAGGTGTGCCAAGCTTGTGGCATCATATTCAAAAAGACTTGAGGCTGTAATTGCTGCCAAAGGTGCATCGACAAAGTATTGAGCAAAGACTGTGAATACTTATGTACATGTGATTTCTCAGTTTTTTTACTTTTAATAAATTTGCAAAAACCTCAAGTAAACTTTTTTCACGTTGTCATTATGGGGTGTTGTGTGTAGAATTCTGAGAAAAAAAATGAATTTAATCCATTTTGGAATAAGTCTGTAATATAACAAAATGTGGAAAAAGTAATGCGCTGTGAATACTTTCCGGATGCACTGTATAACATCACTGAATGAGAAAAACACAAAATTTGTTTCTTTAATTTAAAAATTCCACATGTTGAAAAATTTCTTTTCCACCATTGATCCAATAAACAGTAACACAATCTTTAGCATCAATAACTGCCACCAGGCATTTGCTGTAATTATTAATCACTCTCTCCTAGCACGTTACAGGCATTTACCTCCACCTCTACTTGCAAAATTACACTAATGCTACTATACATGTGGCTGCTGGAGTGTGAACTTAATATTTCCAGTACTGCCCCAGCTTCTTTTAGGTTTTGAAATATCCATCCATCCTTCCGCTTATCCGAGGTCAGGTCGCGGGGGGCAGCAGCTTGAGCAGAGATGCCCAGACTTCCCTCTCCCCGGCCACTTCTTCTAGCTCGTCCGGGAGAATCCCGAGGCGTTCCCAGGCCAGCCGGGACACATAGTCCCTGCAGCGTGTCCTGGGTCTTCCCCGGGGCCTCCTCCCGGTTAGACGTGCCCGGAACATTTCACCAGGGAGGCGTCCAGGACGCATCCTGATCAGATGCCCGAGCCACCTCATCTGACTCCTCTCGATGCGGAGGAGCAGCGGCTCTACTCTGAGCCCGTCCCGGATGACTGAGCTTCTCACCCTATCTTTAAGGGAGAGCCCAGACACCATGCGGAGAAAACTAATTTCAGCCGCATGTATTCGCGATCTCGTTCTTTCGGTCACTACCCATAGCTCATGACCATAGGTGAGGGTAGGAACATATATTGACTGGTAAATTGAGAACTTTGCCTTACGTCTCGGCTCCTTTTTCACCACGACAGACCGATGCAGAGCCCGCACCACTGCGGACGCCGCACCGATCCGCCTGTTGATCTCACGCTCCATTCTTCCCTCACTCGTGAACAAGACCCCGAGATACTTGAACTCCTCCACTTGGGGCAGGATCTCGCTCCCAACCCTGAGAGGGCACTCCACCCTTTTCCGGCTGAGGACCATGGCCTCGGATTTGGAGGTGCTGATTCCCATCCCAGCCGCTTCACACTCAGCTGCGAACCGATCCAGAGAGAGCTGAAGATCACGGCCTGATGAAGCAAACAGGACAACATCATCTGCAAAAAGCAGTGACCCAATCCTGAGTCCACCAAGCCGGACCCCCTCAACACCCTGGCTGCGCCTAGAAATTCTGTCCATAAAAGTTATGAACAGAATCGGTGACAAAGGGCAGCCCTGGTGGAGTCCAACTCTCACTGGAAACGGGTTCGACTTACTGCCGGCAATGCGGACCAAGCTCTGACGCCGATCGTACAGGGACCGAACAGCTCTTATCAGGGGGTCCGGTACCCCATACTCTCGGAGCACCCCCCACAGAATTCCCTGAGGGACATGGTCGAATGCCTATTCCAAGTCCACAAAACACATGTAGACTGGTTGGGCGAACTCCCATGCACCCTCTAGGACCCTGCTAAGGGTGTAGAGCTGGTCCACTGTTCCATGACCAGGACGAAAACCACACTGTTCCTCCTGAATCCGAGGTTCGACTATCTGACGGACCCTCCTCTCCAGAACCCCCAAATAAACTTTTCCAGGGAAGCTGAGGAGTGTGATCCCTCTGAAGTTGGAACACACCCTCCGGTCCCCCTTCTTAAAGAGGGGGACCACCACCCCGGTCTGCCAATCCAGAGGCACTGTCCCTGATATCCATGCGATGTTGCAGAGACGTGTCAACCAAGACAGCCCTACAACAGGTGAGGGGACGCTGGCACACTGATGTTGTTGCCGCTCCTCCCTGTTAACAACACTTTTCACAAAATTCACCTTAATTCTACACTTTCTTACACTTGTTTTATTTCTTTTATTGTATGTATAGTTCGTGGATACAGCTGACTCGAATTGTATGGATCTGGCTTAATATTTACAGATTTTATGGACTCTACTATGACTGGGAACAGCTGAGTCTGTGGATCACGGGACGAGAACCTATGAACATTTCTTGTACCTGGCAATCTAGGACCTCGGGATGATCTGTCTCCGTGATTATATTAAATTCGCTACGCTGATCTGCTCCCGTCTCATCTTACAGTACTCTACGACTGGAAACTGATCTGATTTTCATATTAACCTGGCTTTTGGCTCCGGGGCGATCACGCCTGAAATTACCAAGCGTTACTCCTTGTGGCTGTGTATTGGAACCTCCAAATCCTGCTACCACCTCCTGCTATGCTTTCTGCTGCTTTGCTATCACTGCTCACCTACCCTACCACACCCGCCTGTCCTACCGGTTCCGCTGTGCTGTGCTGTGCTGCTTCTCTAGTGCTATTCAGATAAGTATTGCCCAGTATCATGCTAAAATACTCTCATGACAAACTCCTTCTTATTAAACAGTTTGTCCAGAGCAAATGGTCTGACTGGAACATCCTAAAAGACGCCGGTATTTTGCAACACCCGAAATACATACATTGCGGGTCAGGTCGCCGCCACTGCCGGGCTGCGAATGAAAAGACCACCGGCAGCATTTGCTCAGGAATACGCCGTCTTTCTCATGACCCTGGAAATAGAAGTGTCAGTGTGCCAAGTTTACATTATGTGGAATTAAACCCTGATCGCGGCTCTGTGCAAAAAGAAGCCTCATTAACTAACATTGCACTATTTAACTCGAGGTCTCTTAATGGCAAAGCATTGGTGCTGTCAGAACTCATCACTGACACCAAACTTGATATTCTGTGTTTAACGGAGACTTGGCAAAAACCAAACGAATTTGCGTCTCTCACAGAGGCAACTCCAATTGGTTTCACTTTCCACACAGAGCCTCGCAGCTCAAGACAAGGCAGCGGGCTTGCAGTAATTGTCAGAGATGACTTAAACATTAAACGAATCCCAATTGACTGTCCATTGTCTTTTGAGTGCCTGGCTCTTAAACTAATAACGAAATCAGGTCCTGTCTCACTCATTGTTCTTTATCGTCCCCCAAAATACAATGCATCCTTCTTATCCGATCTGATTGAACTTTTGACCCACCTAAGCTCTTACTCTCAGAGAATTATCCTTCTTGGTGATTTCAGCATCCATATTGACATCCCCACATCTAAACTGAGGAATGAATTTTTATCCTTACTGGACTGCTTTGACTTGACACAACATGTTGATTTTCCAACCCACTCTGGCAGGTCATATATTGGATCTGATCTGCACTTCAGGACTATCTGTTGCCAACATTTACAGCACTGATTTGGGACTCTTTTGACCATAAAGCAGTATTTTTCACTGTTTCACTGCCTTTCCCTCCTCTTATCTGTAAACGACAAATTTCTTACAGAAACCTTAAAAATATCTGTCCCTCTATCCTTTCTGGATACATTTCTGATCTTTTACTGTCTTCACCTATTCCACCAACACTACATAGTCTTGTTGACCACTGTAACTCAGCCCTTCATTCAGCATTAGATAAAACAGCTCCTTTAAAACATAAGGAGGTTTCCTTTAAACGTTCAGCTCCTTGGTATAACTCAGAAATGCGATCTATGAAAGCAGCTGGCCGACACCTTGAGAGAACGTCACGTAAGACTGGCCTCACCGTACACATCCAGGCTTTCTCTGACCAGCAAAGAGCTTACAGAGAAGCACTAACTTCTGCCAAGAACACCCATTACGGCAGAATAATAGAAAGTGGCCACGATAACCCAAGGGTTCTGTTCTCTGTAGTTAATAAACTACTCGGATCCGCATCTGGCCCAACTACCTCTTCTACTGAAGTCTGTGAGGAATTCCTCCACTTTTTCCGTAACAAAATTAATGATCTAAATAATTCAACTAACATAAATACATCATCTGTTTATATCTCTCCCTGTTTTCCCACTCCATCCAGCTCCTTCTCTAAGTTCTCACCAGTCACATCTGCGTCTGATAATAACCTGCTTTGTAAGATGAGGCCGACTACTTGTGTACTGGACCCCATCCCTACCACACTACTTAAATCCTGCCTTCATGCCATAATCCCGACTGTTACAACAATAATAAACTCATCCCTTGACACCGGCTCTGTGCCGCTCACTTTTAAAATTGCTTCTGTAACCCCAATGTTAAAAAAGTCTGGTCTTGATGCTGACAATCTTAACAATTTCCGGCCTATTTCCCACTTACCTTTCCTGTCAAAAGTTCTTGAGCATGTTGTAGCTTCCCAACTCACCAATTACCTAACCTCTAATAATTTGATGGAACCCTTTCAGTCTGGTTTCAGGGCGCGGCACAGCTGTGAAACTGCTCTGCTACGGGTAACCAATGATTTGCTTATGGCAGCAGACTCTGGACAAACCAGCATATTAATTCTGTTAGACCTCAGTGCAGCATTTGACACTGTCAGACATGACATCCTACTGTCCAGAATGGAGAACATGCTGGGTATCTCTGGCACTGCCCTCCAGTGGTTCAAGTCCTATCTGACTGATAGGCAAGAGTTTGTTAGTCTTGGCAAGAGCAGATCCAGCTCAGCGCCAGTCACACAAGGAGTGCCTCAAGGCTCTGTCCTTGGTCCTCTGCTTTTCTGTATTTACATGCTTCCCCTTGGCCATATTATCCATAGCTATGGACTGGGTTATCATTTTTATGCAGATGATACTCAACTCTATTTCAATGTTAAAAGTGGAACTTCATCAGAGCTTTCTCAGCTCACAACCTGCCTTAGTGAAATTAAAACCTGGATGGAGCAGAACTCTTTAAAATTAAATTGCAATAAAACTGAACTCCTGCAAATTGGGACTAAAATGCAACTTAATAAAATGAGCTCCTTCCCAGTCGGTGATCTCATCAGACCTGCCTCTACTGTAAAAAATCTTGGTGTCATTCTTGATTCCTCCCTCTCTTATTCCGCCCACATAAATCACATTAAGAAACATTCCTACTTTCACCTCCGTAACATATCCCGTGTTCACTCCTTCCTCTCCTTTTCTAACGCTGAGAAACTTGTCCATGCTTTTATCACATCCCGCATCGATTATTGTAATTCCCTACTGGCAGGTGCCCCTTCTAATCTTATATCACAGCTCCAGCTTATTCAAAACTCAGCTGCAAGAGTCCTTACTCGAACCAGCAGCAGCGAGCACATCACACCCATCCTGCTCCATCTCCACTGGCTCCCTGTGTCTTACAGAATTGATTATAAAATCCTACTAATAACTTACAAAGCCTTAAATAACCTCACGCCAAACTACATCAATGACCTTCTCCATCACTATGTGCCTGCCCGCCCACTAAGGTCCTCTGATTCTGGCAATCTTGTTGTGCCCCTCACTAATCTACACTCCATGGGTGACAGGGTCTTCAGCTGTATAGCGCCCAGACTCTGGAATGACCTACCAAAATTAATCAGGTCAGCTGACTCCATGAATTCTTTTAAAAAACAACTCAAAACTCATCTGTTCAGGAAGGCTTTTAGCTCTATTTGACTTTATTACCCTTCTCTCAGTTTACTTCTCTGTCAAGATGCTAATGTAACCTGTGTGTGTGCTAGACCATCAATTATGTTGTCTGTTTCTTTTTTTTTTTCAGAATTCACTGTCTTAATCTTCTTTATTTATTTATCTGGTTTGTACAATGCTATATACTGTATACGCTGCTGTTCTTTGTTATATTCTGTAAGTGCCTTGAGCATGGGAAAGGCGCTATATAAATAAAATGTATTATTATTATTATTATTATTATTACAACATCCAGAGCCTTGAGGAACTCCGGGCGTATCTCATCCACCCCCGGGGCCCTGCCACCAAGGTGTTTTTTGACCACCTCGGTGACCTCAGTCCCAGAGATGGGGGAGCCCACCTCCGAGTCCCCAGGCTCTGCTTCCTCATTGGAAGGCATGTTAGTGGGATTGAGGAGGTCTTCGAAGTACTCCCCCCACCGACCCACAATGTCCCGAGTCGGGGTCAGCAGTGCACCATCCCCACCATATACAGTGTTGACACTGCACTGCTTCCCCCTCCTGAGACGCCGGACGGTGGACCAGAATCTCCTCGAAGCCGTCCGAAAGTCGTTCTCCATGGCCTTCCCAAACTCCTCCCATGCCCGAGTTTTTGCCTCAGCAACCACTGAAGCCGCATTCCGCTTGGCCTGCTGGTACCTATTAGCTGCCTCCAGAGTCCCACAGGACAAAAGGGACCGGTAGAACTCCTTCTTCAGCTTGACAGCATCCCTCACCGCCGGTGTCCACCAACGGGTTCGGGGATTGCCGCCACGACAGGCACCAACCACCTTACGGCCACAGCTCCGGTCAGCCGCCTCAACAATAGAGGCGCGGAACATGGCCCATTTGGACTCAATGTCCCCCACCTCCCTCGGGACGTGGTCGAAGTTCTGCCGGAGGTGGAAGTTGAAGCTACTTCTGACAGGGGGCTCTGCCAGATGTTCCCAGCAGACCCTCACAACACGTTTGGGCCTACCAGGCCTGACCGGCATCCTCCCCCACCATCGGAGCCAACTCACCACCAGGTGGTTATCAGTTGACAGCTCCACCCCTCTCCTCACCTGAGTGTCTAAGATATGTGGCCGCAAGTCCAACGACATGACCACAAAGTCGATCATCGAACTGAGGCCTAGGGTGTCCTGGTGCCAAGTGCACATATGAACACCCCTATGCCTGAACATGGTGTTTGTTATGGACAATCCGTGACGAGCACAGAAGTCCAATAACAAAACACCGCTCGGGTTCAGATCGTGGGGGCCTTTCCTACCAATCACGCCCTTCCAGGTCTCACTGTCATTGCCCACATGAGCATTGAAGTCTCTCAGCAGTATGAGGGAGTCCCCAGAAGGTATGCCCTCTAGCACCCCCTCCAGGGACTCCAAAAAGGGTGGGTACTCCAAACTGCTGTTCGGTGCATACGCACAAACAACAGTTAGGACCCGTCCCCCCACCCGGAGGAGGATGGAGGCTACCCTCTCGTCCACCGGGGTAAACCCCAATGTACAGGCTCCAAGTCAGGGGCAATAAGTATGCCCACACACGCTCGGCGCCTCTCACCGAGGGCAACTCCAGAGTGGTAGAGAGTCCAGCCCCTCTCAAGGAGATTGGTTCCAGAGTCCAAGCTGTGCGTCGAGGTGAGCCTGACTATATCTAGCCGGAACCTCTCAACCTCGCACACTAGCTCAAGCTCCTTCCCCTTCAGAGAGGTGACATTCCACGTCCCAAGAGCCAGATTCTGTAGCCGAGGATCAGACCGCCAAGGTCCCCACCTTCAGTCACCACCCAACTCACACTGCACCCAACCTCCTTGGCCCCCTCCCATAGGTGGTGAGCCCATGGGAAGGGGTACCCACGTTGCCTCTTCGGAATGTGCCTGGCTGAGCCCCAAGGGTGTAAGCCCGACCACCAGGCGCTCGCCATCGAGCCCCACCTCCAGGCCTGGCTCCAGAAGGGAGCCCCGGTGACCCGCGTCCGGGCGAGGGAAAACGCTGTCCAAATTTTTTATTCATCATGGAAGTTTTGTTGAACCGCACTTTGTCTCATCCCTCACCTAGAACCAGTTTGCCTTGCGTGGCCCTACCAGGGGCATAAAGCCCCGGACAACAGAGCTCCTAGGATCATTGGGACACACAAACCCCTCCACCACGATAAGGTGATAAGGTTTTGAAATAGAGATGTCTAATCTCCCAAGTCATTCTTATACAAACCTAGCTGTATGTTTTAGATAGCTTTTCTTACTCTTTTGAATCGTCTGTTTATTAAACATTGTTACAGAATTCATTCTAATAATCTTTGAGCATTTTGGCAAATATGGGTACTTATATTCTTATTTGTGATCAGTGTTTTCAGTTCTAGTACTCTGCAAAGGATCCCATTTTTAACTAATGTGTTTTTGACATTGGACTCATTAGCACTGACCTTAGCCAAAGAGACTCTAATGGATCTCTAATGAGTGCATTGTGACCTCATGAAAATAACAGGGAATAACAACAAAATCTAGCATATTTTCATAAAAAGGATGTAGCTTACAAAAGTAGTTATGTCCAAAGAAAACCAAATTAAAATTAGATAATAACGTGTAACTAGTATACAAAAATGATAATGCATACCATAATATGCCTAACATAAATGTTCTTAAGTAGTTCTTTATTTTTATTTTTTTTTATTTAAGGCTTTGAAGGTCTGTGAAACATCAGAACCTTACAAATAGCGGTGCAGGCATATTCATATTGATGGACACAAATCATTTTTTTCAAGAAGTTTTAAGAATTGTTTTTTCTCTTTCACTGGGGCAAGATTCCTTCTCAGAACTTGTACATTAACCAAAACTATTTGTTTAATTAAGCCAAGTTATTAATTATTGGCAGTAATTTTTTCAAGGTTGAACACTGTACATTTAATTAAAATGCATCTGCCAAGTGCACCAAAACTATTTTTTCATGCTGTTTTCTGTATATTACAATGATAGTCTAAAAACAAGCACTGTGAAAAATATACAAAATTACAAAAATTACACAAGTATAAAAATTTAAGGTTAGAGCACCTTTGACACACACATTGTTTATTTATTCTTTAACTTTATCCAACCAAAGAAAGAAAGCAAGAAAGAAAGGGCTGCCATGTAGTACATCTCATAGCATGTCATAACCCACCCATCCTTCATTGTAAATAAACTTAAGTAAATAACTGTATGTTATCCTGATCTTAAAAATCATAATGAAGGAAGATGTCAGCCAAATATCACACGACAATTTGTTTTATTATGATTGTAGGTATTTAAGAACACATTTGGTAAGCTTAAAATTACTAATTTGATGGGAAAAGTATGTAAACATGTTTAAACTTGCCCAACACTATTACACAACAGACAAACCAGGTACTTAGATTGATTATAGTGATATGATGTACAACTGGATCATTTATAACTACTTTAGCACAAGTATATGATGACTAAGTCTAATGTCACTCTATACATTTTACCGTCTTGCTGATTTGTACATTCCCACCGTCTTACATCTTCAGCCTTGCTGACACAAAGAAAAAATACAATTACACCTTTAAGAAGCACAACCAAAATAACAATTTACATTCACAAGAATTCTGGGCATTCCAGTTCAAGTAGCAGCCTAAGGTGCACAGGAAAGCTAAAAGTACTTTTACACTATTGCATTCCAGACATTTAACAAGAAAAACAGTACCAATAACCTTATACCTTTTAAGAACAAGCTGTAGCTTGTAATGGTGCTGATTATCTGGTGTTGTATTCTATTGCTAATATTACAGAGGCTGAAGCCTCTAGAAAGTTTTTCTGAAAGAATATATGCTCTTATTAATAACTTTTTAACTTTGTGAAAATGCTAGTAACAAATGTAAAGGTATACACAAATTAATCACATAAGGCATTCTCACTTAAATTTTGTGCACATTATTTTTTATTATAATAAGGATTCTTAATAGATTCATGTGAGTTTTTTGCCAGTGACTAACACAATTTCTTAGAAGAAATTTCACCAGATGCCTTTACCAGTGTTTGGTAGAGAGAAGTAAGGTAAATTTTATTTATAAAGTACATTTCACAGACAAGGAGTCACAAAGTGCTGAAAAATAAAAATAAATAAAGACTAAGCCCCCTGTTTTTAAATCTTGTGCAAGGAACAACTAACAGATTTTGAGCCTGGCAGTAAGTTTGAGAAGAATATTGGGTAAACAGACTGGAGCTTGTCCATTCAATGCTCTATACACAAGAGCAAAAATTTTAAAATAAATCCTAAAATCCACTGGAAGCCAATGTAGAGTATAAAACAGGTTTAATATGATCTCTCTTTCTGGAACGTGGTAGCAACCTGGCCACTGCATTTTTATAGCTTCAAGGCTACGATTTGTCCAAGCCAGGACACAATGCATTAAAGTAAGTTAAGTGTGAAGAAACAAATGCATGAACAATTTTTTCCAGCTCCGATGATGAAATTATAGATTGCAATTTTGAAATGTTCCTTAAATGAAAGTAACTGGAATGAGAAATACATTTAACATGCAAGTTAAACCTTAGAGAGGACTCAGATATAACTCCAAAGTAGTTATCTACTTAGGTAGATATTACAGCCATCAGTCTTTCAGAAGATGTTTCAACCATTTTTGCATATAAAGATTCTTCAGTATTTCCCATTCTTACATGGCAAACTGCCTATGTTGCATCTAGTTGGAAGGAGACCACTGGATATCAACAGTGACAGACTGGACTAAGGTTCAGACAGCTACTGGGGGACCACTATACTACATTGACATTTTCCTTCTAAGCTATTCCAGTATCATGCTGATTTTAAAATTTAAGCAAATCCTCTGTTGAAAGATAAAACAGTTTAAGGTCTTGGGGGGTTGGTTTTCTTTCAAGATTTTTCTTTACTATGTTCTTGATGAATTCTGAGAAGAATCCTTATGGCCCTATGCTGACATTATTACGGTTTAACGTGAAAATTATATTCTCAGGATGATGTACAGGGTTAGACTTGTACCAAACATAGAGATTATAGTTCAATCAAAAAAGTCATATTTTTCCACATGACTACACATTCTCTCAATTGAATTCTGCCAAAATGTAGCTTACAATAAATACAGTATCAATTTTCTTTCAAACAGTTGATTTGGGTGTGCTGCACTCTCATGAATCCTAATTTCAAAAGCTTTCTAACAATTGTGATTTACAAGTATGTACAGTTTGTGCTCCCTTTATTAAGGAAACATTATTCCTTTAAAATGCCATAGTCTCTTTCCTCTCTTTTCACACTAGAAAACTTCATTCAAAGTGGGCAATCCTGAAGGACATTCCTTTATAGATATTAAAATGTCACATTTTTTGTGTTTCTTGGTTGCTGTGAGGCCACTAAGGAAAACAGTTCACTGTATGTAACCACCTTTCAGCCTATAGTCCTATAGTATTAGGGTAGTCAGCACTTATAACTGTGCTTCCAAAGAATAAGCTAATCACAAGGGGCCTCGTGTATAAATTGTGCTCATACTCACATCTCGATGTATAAAAAACAAACTTGGCATAAAGCCACACACATTTTCACGCCAGCTCAATCCCTTGCGTACGCACGTTCTCTGCTCAGTTTTGCAAACTGACGGCACCCAGCATCAAAGAAGTGCTACTGTTCCCTTTACAGTTTAGATTCACATCCCTGATGCGGCATTATCAAATCCACTGAAATTAACCGCATATTGTTTATTAGTTTAAGGCATCTGATTGTAATCAAACCGTAACCATATAATGGTGCACAGAATGGCCAAACTATTCCAAATACAATAGCTGCTTTAGCGTTGTCACTGTCAGTGAACCACTCAGAGTACTTAACCCACTGTATCTGAGTGTGGAATCACAGCTCTGCAGCAGCTGATTGGAAAGCTCTACCACAGATTGTGTCAAGAGCGGGGAGAAATATTGGGATAGAGCTTGTAGCACATGCTGCCTCAGCCATGTGCACAGTCTATTTGAACTTCTCCCATTTGGCAAAATGTTTCAGAGCCTTTCCTGTACAGACCTTGCAGTTCAGAAACAGTTTCATCCCAGGAGCTATAAATGCACTCAATCAGTCCATCAAGTGCTCCCAGTAGAACTGTTTGTACTTATAAGTACAATTGCCTCACTCTAAACTTCCATTACAGTTGTAATATTACACAACCTGAGCCAATTATGCTTTCATATTGTATATTTTTCACTATTTTTTATCCTATTATTATTATTTTTATTATTATTATTATTGTTGTTATTTTACCATTTTATACGAAAATAAGTTTATGGAGGATTTGCATATCGTATCTCACGGAACCATATGATAACAATAAAGGCATTAAATTTAATTGAGAGCATGTATTTACAGATGATGACTGGCTTCTTAGTCGATTTAGATTTCCAGGCATTATCTTCGTGGAGCTCTTCATATCATTTTAAAGTTGAAATGCATCAATATATATAATACATTATACAGATACATTTTAAACTTCATTTAAATAATGTAAATTGTTAATGATTAAATATGCGAGGACTCTGTGGCGCAGCGTCAGCGATCAGCTAGTGCCCCTTTCAGGGATTTTTCCTGCCTTGCGCTGTATGCTGGGGCTGGCACAACCCTAGGTGGATAGATGGATGGAATAATTAAACATGTACTATGAAGATATTTCAATGTTCCTTAAAAGTTTTGAAGAATTGGCCTTCTATGCTTACACATGGCTTGACATTTATTAAAGAGCCTATTGTTTGGTGATTGGTTATTTGGAGAAAGAAAAGGAAGGACAGGAATCTGGGGTTAGTACATTTGAAAGAGACAGTACTGCTGCAATAAATTATCTTATTGAGGGTCGTGCACGTAGCAGCAAACATCCTGCGGGAGGCAGGAACAATCTCTGGAAGGGGCGCCAGCTCGTTGCTAGCACTGCACCAACTTACCTCAATGTTTTATACATGCTTTAATTTCTATCATCATGAAAATGATATCAAGTATACATCTTGGTATTTAAATTGTTCAAAAGCTGTAACAATATGAATGTAATGTATTCTGTGTCCTGTCGGCGTAAGAGAAAGCCAGTTTAAGAAGCATGTACTGATTCACACACATAAGAATACATAGAAGAAGAAGAATTTAACGTGCTACTTTAGGTACAATGGCATTTGAGAAACTATTAAACGATTTTAAGATGAAGTTTATGACGTTCTACTTTAATGACAAAATAAACTATGTGATTTAAGTGGAAATTTCAACCTTTTTTTCACACTGTGTCCCAGTTTTTTTCTTTTCTCTGTACCCTAATATACTTCCTATATATACTTCACATTCAGACTTGCCTTTTCACGGCATCTTTGATATCTGACCATTTCTTATTTATTTCAGGCACTGTGCGACTTTCTAAACTTGAACTTTCGAGTTTCTCTGCCACTCAATCAACATCCTTTTGCTCTTTATATCACTGCTTAAACCAACAAATAATCTGTTTTTCCTTGCCTCTATTTGGTATTCGTTGAAATTCTTCTTTTTTCCCATGCGTTTGCCATTGTCTTTTCACAGAATGTAAAACATAAAGGGCTGTTTATATTGATTTGCACATTCAAAGAGGCGTAATTCTGGAAGGAGTTGGGGTGGAGCGACAGGAGTGTGCATGAGTGTTACTTTTCACGCTGAACGGGATTTATGGAGCGGAAGAACATGGAAGTTGGAGTATGCATCTGCATTTTTTTGTGCGTATGCAAATTTCCACTTTTGTCCATATGCGATGTTTTACTTAGAATTCTATGCATGAGGCCCCAGGTCTTTTTTTTGTGCAAAAAGTGAACTACTCCCTCTAAAGATTTGGATTCATTTTGATACACATGACATCAAAGAACATGATCAAAACATGGTTAGTGAAACAATTGACAAACAGATTAAAAAGAAAAGATTGACAGCCAAATCAAAAACTGGTTTTGGTACAAAAGGCACATGTCAATGAGGGAAAATCCAAGAAATATTCATTTTAGACTGCATTAAGGATACTCAGAATATAAACCTCATATATTCCCATAACTAGTGACTCCAGTTCGCAACTGAAAAACACATGAGATAGAATGCTGTCATGTAAAGCATCAAAGTACAACACTTCAGTTTAGGGACATTTCATTCCCACGGTTATTTTCTTTACTACAAGGGGGGCTCTGCCCCCTGTTCGCTTCACTCGCCTACCCCCGGCGTTGGGTATCCGTAAATACATTAGCCGAGCTCGTTCGTCTTGGAGCCGTACCTGCTTTGCTTGCGGCATTTCAGACGCGCGTTGTAGGCGCCTGCGTTCATTGATTTTATCCACCCGGGCTCGTGTTTGTATATCCGTCAGTCGAGCTCGTTCGTTTTGAACCCGTGCCTGCTTTGCTTCCGTAGTTTCAGATGCGCGTTGTAGGCGCCTGCGTTCATTGATCTTATCTAGGTGGGCTCGTGTTTGTATCGTTGAGCTGTATTGTGTTTGAATTCGGTGTAAAGCGTTCAGCGGTTTGTACAATCCCAAGCAGCACATTATTCCTAACTTCACTCCGCAGTAGTGCCACTCGCAATATGGCGGTGACGCCTGAGCCTTCCGTAGTAGTGCCACTCACAATATGGCGGTGATGCCTGTGCCTTCCATACTATCATTGTGTACCTGTGGGGCCGCCGTAGCCTCTTCCGTTTGAATCTGGGCTGCAGCGCAGAATCCTCTTTTTTGTATGGCTGTGTCGTTAGTCGTTAGCTATGGCCGTGTTGTTGCTTCATTTCTCATTCACGTCAGTTGAGCTCTTTCGTTTTTGGGCCGTGACTCCTTCGTTCGCGGTGGACACAACATCGCTTGCGGTTTATGAGACGCGCGCTGTACGCGCCTGCGCAGTATGTCTCATGGTCCCATCGCCGTGCACCTGCGTCCATGCCATCCGGTTTACCATTCTCGGTTAGTAATATGGATCTTCCCGTAACTGGTGTTTTCAAACAGATTTGTTTAAATATTCATTGGTCTTCATGCTCTAATTTCTGCTGAGAGTTGGCTAAGCAATTGTGTGTCTTCCAGACTTTACAGGTATTTAATTTAAATTCAAATTGCACTTCATTCACTTAAATATGTTGCTTTAAAAAATAACCCTGTGCGCAAGTGCCTATTTACTATAGGTGTGACATACCAAGTGAAGTGAAAACTGTATTTATGGAACTTATAGTTCCTGTTTGGCTCTTATAATTAATTTTGAAAAAAGTGAATATTTTAATTTCTCTTTTACATTGCAGGTGTGCGTGTGTGTGAGCACGCACACTCGCTTTAGTCAATGACAAAAAAGCCCAAAAGAAACAAATTAACACACAATTGTTAATAAATAAAATGTCATAAATTAGAGTACTATAAAAAACAGTATCTATACATATTATTCAATTATTAAGGGAATGTGTTGCAAGACCAAAACTAGGGAGTACTTCTTAAACAAAGAATCATGAGAATTTGGAGTAAACTACTGAGGCATGTCATTGAAGTGGAAAACTTCAGGACCTTTAAAAAGTATCGGGAATGGATTTTGGGACAACTTAGCTGACATGCTAAAAAAAGGTTTAACAGATTCATTGGTCTCCTTTCATTTATTACAACTTATGTTCTAAACTTGAAATTAAGTCTCCCCACAAAGTAGGAAATCTTGAAGGACAGTAAATACTGCATTCAGGGTTACTCAAACTTATAATGCACAAAGGTAGCGCTCACCACCTAGAGACTTCCTTATATACCACTTATTATTTTCTACATCTACAGTACACATGTGCACTACATATATACAGTACCAGTCAAAAGTTTGGATACACCCAGGAATTTTCATGGTTTTGATAAAACTAATCTACAGGGGGTCCTCGGGTTACAACGGCTCGACATATGACGTTTCGAGTTTACAACGCTCTCTCACATAAAAACTTAAAAAAATTGAGAAGCGAGTGTTTCGGCTTACGCCGTTAAGAGTCATACTTACAGACTATGTGTGAAAACTAGTTTGGTTGCGCACAGGGGAAGAATACGCAGTAACACGGCTTAAGAGTGACGGAGTTGGCGAACTAGTTTCGTTGCATGCAGCACAAGTGTTTTGTTTGTATTGCTTTGTTTGGTGACTTTTTGGAACTTATCATGGATCCTAAACGAAAGTCAGAGTCTTCAGATGGTAGTGCTTCAAAGAAGAGGAAAGCCATCATGTGACATGAAATTAGATATTGTAAAGAGATCAGAACGAATAAAAGTAAGGAATTTTTTTTGACACTCATTTTTCATCATTTTTTCTGTTACTACAGTGCAGTGTACAGTACAGTATATTTCCTTTTCTTTTTTCTGTGGCTTAGTTGTGTTTTTATGTTCTAGATTATGATTCTGCAAATGTGTTAGGACAGGTAAGTGACTTAGGCTAGGGTGTGTTTCGACTTACACCCAAAATTCGGGTTACATCACTGTTGTAGGAACGGAACTGTGTCGTAACCCAAGGACCCCCTGTATTTACATCAGTTTCTAATGGTTAATACTACTTGAAATGACTGATTTTGTATTTTTTAATTCACTTGTAAACACCTTTCTTTAAAATCTGTGGATTTCAAGTATAATGTGACAAATTGAAAGTACTTTGACAGAATCGTTACTTCCTGCCTGTGTAATGAAGTGATGGTGAAAATTGTTGGCGCACAACATAAACATTATTTTACTTAAAAAATAGGCTGGGACCGCAAGCTACGTGACACTTTTTACTCTATTTATCTTTATTTGTTTGTTTTTACTAGCTTAAAGTTTTACTCTGCTGGCCTAGCTGGGTGGGGGTTGATTTGTTTCAAACCTATTTTTGTAAAACTTGACTTATTTGTATAGAATGTTGTTTGATGGGCGGCACGGTGGCGCTGCTGCCTCGCAGTTGGGAGACCTGGGGACCTGGGTTCACTTCCCGGGTCCTCCCTGCGTGGAGTTTGCATGTTCTCCCCGTGTCTGCGTGTGTTTCCTCCGGGCGCTCCGGTTTCCTCCCACAGTCCAAAGACATGCAGGTTAAGTGGATTGGCGATTCTAAATTGGCCCTAGTGTGTGCTTGGTGTGTGGGTGTGTTTGTGTGTGTCCTGCGGTGGGTTGGCACCCTGCCCAGGATTGGTTCCTGCCTTGTGCCCTCTGTTGGCTGGGATTGGCTCCAGCAGACCCCCGTGACCCTGTGTTTGTATTCAGCGGGTTGGAAAATGGATGGATGGATGTTGTTTGATTTCAATAAAATCAAAAAAAAAAATAATTAGACACATCCTTGGATGAGTACAGTGAATCACAACATTGTTTCATGAATGTACCACTGTATACACAGGCAGGTTTAAAAATCGAAATCTGTTGTGACCAGTAAAACAGAGACTTACCATCATAATGGAACAGATAAATTTGAACAAAGCTGGCAGTAACAAGCACATTTACTGCAGCCTTTGCAAGCCACAGAATGTGAGAACGAGTGCTCAAGACAACAATATGCCTATCACTAATACTGATTCAGATATAGGAGTAGATAAGCAAGGAAGATGTAGACAGCAGTGGATCTTTCATTGTCCTCAACAGCAGTCCTCTAGCATGGTGTAGATAGAAAAAAAACAAATTCCCAGTGTTTGCTTTTCTAGTCATGCAATACATCTATCTGTCCATGCTATGTCTGTAGCCAATGAGTGAAAGGGACATTGACACAGTGGAGATGTCTCAGCTTCATGTGGAGTGCTGACATTTTCATTTTTCTTAAAAGGAAATTGGACAATATAAGTTCTTCATGGATCAAGTCAGGACCCAAAGCTAACAGGGTAGTATAATATTAATATATATATATATATATATACATATATATATATATATATATATATATATATATATATATATATACACACATACACACACACAGTGGAACCTCGGTTCAAGAACGTCTCAGTACATGTACAAATCGGTTTACGACCAAAAAGTTCGCCAAACTTTTGCCTCGGTTCATGACCACACACTCGGTATACGAACAAGCCAGTTTCCCTTTTGGTTTGTGTGCGCCGATGATTTCTGCACGTGTTGCATTGTTCTCGGTCAGACGTGCGTGCTTGCTGTCGCTGTGAACTCTTTGCGCTCTATTTCATTTCCCTTCCGGTTCGTACGCGCCGATTACTGTATTTAAGCATGTGTTCAGCCTCTCCCTGTTCATTGTTCTCAGTCAGATGTGCGTGCTTTACCTGTGAACTCTTTGTGCTCTACAGTATTTCGTGTGCCTTTTGCAGTTAACCATGGGATCTAAGCACTATAACCTCCTCTCCACCCAGTTCCTCCTCACTTCATGCCAGAACTCGACTCATGCAAGGTTAGTTTTGTTGGTGGTTTATGGTTAGTTTCTGTATTATGGATTTTTCAAATGTTCATTTTTCGGTCCGTAGAGTGAATTGTTGCAATGTTACTTTTCTTGGTTGTTTATTAAGTTACGGATTTTTCAAATGTTCATTTTTTTTCCCTGCGATCGGGTTGTAAGGCTATTAGCGTGAACTCCTGCAATGTTACTTTCTTGGTTGCTTGTGGTTGGTTTTTAAATAAAGTTCGGATTTGTTCAATGTTCCTTTTTTTTCCCCTGTGCTTAAAACTCATTAAAAAAAGTGTTTATACAGCGATCGGGTTGCAAGGCTATAGCGCGAACTGCTGCAATGTTACTTTCTTGATTGCTTGTGGTTGGTTTTTAAATAAAGTTCGGATTTGTTCAAATGTTCCTTTTTTTCTCCCCTGTGCTTAAAACTCATTAAAAAAAAGTGTGTATACAGCGATCGGATTGTGCGGCTATAGCGTGAACTGCTGCAATGTTACTTTCTTGGTTGCTTGTGGTTGGTTTTTAAATAAAGTTCGGATTTGTTCAAATGTTCCTTTTTTTTCCCCTGTGCTTAAAACTCATTAAAAAAAAGTGTTAATACAGAGATCGGGTCGTAAGGCTATAGCGCGAACTCTTGCAATGTTAGTTTTCTCTGTTCAAGGTGTTCTCAGTGTTATTCAATGTTTTTACATTCAGTTTACTAATACGATGTGCATTCTATGGTGTAATTAACTATATTTGTGCTTAAAAATCTTTACAAAAATATTTTTACATACAGTTCGTACCGTCTGGAATGGATTAATTGTATTTACATACAATCCTATGGGGGAAATTGCTTCGGTTCATGACCAAATCGGGTTATGACCAGAGTTTTGGAACGAATTATGATCGTGAACCGAGGTTCCACTGTATATGTATATATATATGTATATATATATATATATATATATATATATATATATATATATATATATATATATATGTATGTGTGTGTGTGTGTGTGTGTATGTATATACAGGTAAAATTCCATTACAGCGAATACCTTTACAACAATATTTTCATTACAACGAAGTATTTTTATGGTCCCGACAGCTTCCCCATATGACACGAGTCTATAGAAATCTCGTTACTATGAAGTACTTCAGCAGATACTTTCTTTACAACGAAGTGCACAAAAGACCTTGAAATGCCTGAATGAATCATCCACAGAGAAGTTAGTTCTGTGGTCGCAGCTCAGTTGTTCAAAATGATCCCCAAACAGAAACACTAATTTTTTCTTTCTTCGAACTTTCCTCGTACTGTTTTTTTTTTTAGGGCCTATTTTGTTTTCTGCGGTTTTCAGTGATACCTTTTGCTTATTGCTCGTCAACATTTGAAACACATCCATTGGAATTTAACTCATTGTCACCCTCCTACAGAAACGTCAGACACGAAAAAACGGAAACAGTTCATATTAGAGAAAAAAAAACTAATTTTTTGCAGCTCTCCATTGCGGCAAAAAGAAAAAAGACGTTGCCAGTGAATTTGGAATTTCGCCATCGACACTGTCAACTTTCTTGAAAGACAGAGCACAAAAAGAAGAAAAATCTCGGGTTGCAAACGTATGTGTACTGCTGCAGATGCCGAAAAAGCTGTTTTTATGTGGTTCAGTGATGCTCGTTCAAGAAACATTCCTATTAATGTGGCACCCATTCAAGAAAATGTGAGGTTTGTAAACTCTCTTGGGACCTCCCACAACTAGACAGCAAGCCGATGAGCGTCCTGAAGTGCGATCTCCACAACTGTACGGGGCAATAGCAGGCTCACAGATATGCTGTGTCTCTCCACCAAAGTAAACAGAAAAGATCTCGATGGGTGATGCAAGGTTAGGAGCACGTACATTGTAAATGCAGATAACAGGATTACTTGATCACTGACCTGCACAACCCTGCCTGACTGCTGTGTCTGTGTATAGCAGAGTGGCAGATCATGCTACAATAAATAACTGTGCCGTTCCTGTTTCAAGCTGAGTAAAGCTGGCTTTGCTAAAGTACTGAGACTCAGCCTGATGTTTTGGGGTGCAAGACAGGGAACTTAAAGTGCGAACCCGATCTTTTATGATTTGCTTCTGTGGTGCTTCACTGCAGCACTGTGAGCCTCCTATTGCCCTGCCCCAGCAACGGACAAACAATCTTCCACAGATGCTGCAATCACACTTCAGGACGCGCTTCAGGATGCACTTCAGTGTGTCGTTCCCGTTGGGTGGGGAGTGGGAGGGGTCTCAAAAGAGTTCAGAAACCTCAAAATATGAAGAAAAAAAAAAGGATGATTCGGCTTCTGATTGATAACTGTGCTGCCCACAACATGCTTCCACACTTAGATAATGTTCGTGTTGAATTCCTCCCACCCAATTGCACGGCAGCACTTCAGCCATTGGATTTGGGCATCACTAGTACCCTGAAAGTGTGTCATCACAAGGAAATGCTGAGAAAAATTCTCGTCAGCATAACTTGTACTGTAGACAGGAGGAGATTAAAATTAACACGAAAGAAGCTATTGAAATGATTGCAAACGCCTGGATACAAGTTAAAGAAAGCACTATAGTAACAAATACAGAATCTCATTACAACAAAATGTTCGTTACAACGAAATATTTTTTAGGTCCCTGGGAGTTCGTTGTTAACGGAATTATACCTGTATATTATATATACATATATATACATATATATATATATATATATACATATACATATATATATACATATACATATATATATATATATATATATATATATATATATATATATATACACATATACATATATATATATATATACACACATATATATATATATATATATATATATATATGTATATATATGTATATGTGGAAGAGAAGGTCTGTTATACGGTATGCATATTTGCAGCTGGAGATCCACAATCGGAGAAAATGAATCACTTATCATAAAGTTCATAAAGTAGTTTTTATTCCTGAGCTTTCAGCCCTTACCAGGGGCCTTCATACATATATACATATATACATATATATATATATATATATATATATATATATATACAGGTGCTGGTCATAAAATTAGAATATCATGACAAAGTTGATTTATTTCAGTAATTCCATTCAAAAAGTGAAACTTGTATATTAGATTCATTCATTACACACAGACTGATGTATTTCAAATGTTTATTTCTTTTAATGTTGATGATTATGACTGACAACTAATGAAAGTCCCAAATTCAGTATCTCGGAAAATTAGAATATCAATTAAGACCAATGCAAAAAAAAGGATTTTTAGAAATGTTGGCCAACTGAAAGGTATGAACATGAAAAGTATGAGCATGTACAGCACTCAATATTTAGTTGGGGCTCCTTCGGCCTGGATTACTACAGCAATGCGGCGTGGCATGGAATTGATCAGTCTGTGGCACTGCTCAGGTGTTATGAGAGCCCATGTTGCTCTGATAGTGGCCTTCAGCTCTTCTGAATTGCTGGGTCTGGCGTATTGCATCTTTCTCTTCACAATACCCCATAGATTTTCTATGGGGTTAAGGTCAGGCGAGTTTGCTGGCCAATCAAGAACAAGGATACCATGGTCCTTAAACCAGGTACTGGTAGCTTTGGCACTGTGTGCAGGTGCCAGGTCCTGTTGGAAAAAGAAATCTGCATCTCCATAAAGCTCGTCAGCAGCAGGAAGCATGAAGTGCTCTAAAACTTTCTGGTAGACGGCTGCGTTGACCTTGGACCTCAGAAACACAATGGACCATCACCAGCAGATGACATGGCACCCCAAACCATCATTGACTGTGGAAACTTTACACTGGACCTCACGCAACGTTGATTCTGTGCCTCTCCTCTCTTCCTCCAGACTCTGGGACCTTGATTTCCAAAGGAAATGCAAAATTTACTTTCATCAGAGAACATAACTTTGGACCATTCCGCAGCAGTCCAGTCCTTTTTGTCTTTAGCCCAGGCGAGACGCTTCTGATGCTGTCTCTTGTTCAAGAGTGGCTTGACACAAGGAATGTGACAGCTGAAACCCATGTCTTGCATACGTCTGTGCGCGGTGGTTCTTGATGCACTGACTCCAGCTGCAGTCCACTCTTTGTGAATCTCCCCCACATTTTTGAATGGGTTTTGTTTCACAATCCTCTCCAGGGTGCGGTTATCCCTATTGCTTGTACACTTTTTTCTACCACATCTTGTCCTTCCCTTCGCCTTTCTATTAATGTGCTTGGTCACAGAGCTCTGTGAACAGTCAGCCTCTTTAGCAATGACCTTTTGTGTCTTGCCCTACTTGTGCAAGGTGTCAATGGTTGTCTTTTGGACAACTGTCAAGTCAGCAGTCTTCCCCATGATTGTGAAGCCTACAGAACTAGACTGAGAGACCATTTAAAGGCTTTTGCAGGTGTTTTGAGTTAATTAGCTGATTAGAGTGTGGCACCAGGTGTCTTCAATATTGAACCTTTTCACAATATTCTAATTTTCCGAGATACTGAATTTGGGACTTTCATTAGTTGTCAGTTATAATCATCAAAATTAAAAGAAATAAACATTTGAAATACATCAGTCTGTGTGTAATGAATGAATCTAATATACAAGTTTCACTTTTTGAATGGAATTACTGAAATAAATCAACTTTGTCATGATATTCTAATTTTATGACCAGCACCTGTATATACATACATACACATATATATGTACACACACATATATATATACATACATATATATATGTACACACACACACATATATATATATATACATACATATATATACATACATACATATATATACATACATATATATATACATACATATATATACACATATCTCTGTATTATAAAAAGAAATCCTGTCTCCTGTCCTGATAGTCTATGATACGTGATCTTCTTGAAAGATAATTTAAAGACCTGCGAGACGAAAGAGACCTGCCACGGTGCGTCTCACAGGAACATAGAACGAGTCTTGCATGACACACCCTACTTAAAAGCAATATAAAAGAAAAAAAATCAGTAGTGTAAAGGCAGTCACGCAGCACACACAGCTCCAGGGCTCTCGGTGCATATAAAGTGCATAAGGTCAATATGGTAGAAATGAATAGGGTAGAAATTGAATAAATAGGGTAGAAATAAAACGTTGACAATTAAACAAAGAAGAAAGCGTGGAGAAAAGAGACCCAAAAGCGATGGAAAGAAAAAAATGCTAAAAAGAAAAACAATAATCTAGGTGCAAATTTAGAAAATAAGGAACGTGATGATCAGCCCGGAACAAGTGAAATGGAAAAAAAGCACGTCCAATCGGGCGCAGAAAAAAGACACTCAAATGCGTTGGACAGAAAAAAGAGCAAAAAAGAATAATCGAGGTGCAAATTCAGAAAATAAGGAAAGTAATTATCAGCCCGGAACAAGTGGAATTGAAAAAAAGCACGTCCAATCCAGCTCAGAATTAAAAGACAATGAGTAAAAGAAAGTGGAACTTCATAAAGACGTTTACAAACGTTGACGCTAAACACATGCAGAGCAGGTTAGAGACTATGAAACCAGAGAAATTAGAAAGGCTCAAAAAAAAAAAAAAAAAAAAAAAAAAAAAAAACGGCGCTATACACATGTGGAGAAAGCTGCGACAGCAGCTACCCCAACCGAACGCGAGCAGCGTTATACATCCTGCAAGAAAGAATTCAACCACGCCCGTGGCCAGAAATAAGACAGGTATTGCTTTTACAACGTCACGCGAGACCAGGCAGTGAGCCATCATTTAACACTAGAATTACCAGAGCCTACGAAAAAACTCGCAGATCTGGCCCACCTTAAATCGCTTCTTAAAACTGTTCTCACCTCTCCGCCAGCGTATTTTGTCATCTAAATGTACTGATAAAGACAAGCTGCCAGCAGCCGGCTATTCCATCCCCCCACCGACTTGCATCTCCCAGCTCATGCCTTGATTGATTATCTGGGAGTGAAGTGGAGTTTTAGAGTGGAAATAATATATTGTTATTTGGAACACATGCATTTCATATGTGTTGCATTTCTACAGTAATCTGTGTAAAAACATTGTTAAAACAGAAACATTTTTTATATTCTAGTAGCAAATGACAAAATGTAGGCATAAACTATATAATGTATGAAGCCTTAAGTCCAAATATCAAAGAAACACTTTCACAAAAGGTACAAAAAAAGCCACTACCAAAAAAAGTCACCTTAGTGTGTGACATTGACGCTCATTAGCTATCGCTGCTTTCATGGCGCAACAGTATCAGTCACTGACTGGGAATCAGAAGGTCATGAGTTTGATCCTGCATGACTCCCTTTAGAGAAGTGTTCTTATTTTCACTATTTTAGAATAAAAAGATACATTTGATTTCAGTCTGTAACAGCCGGTGTAATATATGATATTTGTAAAGGTTAGCTTTGTTTATTTTTTTTAAATTCACTTTTCTTTGTCTCAGTCGCATTCAGGATCCTTCCCTACCACCCCCCCTCCCCCATCTAACACTGCTGTTTTCACATAAAGATGCACTATAGCTTTGCAGTGTATCACGATACATACGACCGCGTGTTTTTTCCCCCAATATTGCCAGTCCCCACGTGTTGCTGTATGCTGTTTCTTTTGTACTCCAGGACATGCAGAGGAAAGCATAGTAAAGAGCAGTAACTTCAGCGCTATATGCAATCATCAGACACTCCCCATCTGACACTGCTGTTTTCACATAAAGACGCGCTATAGTTCTGCAGTGTACTTGTGGCTGCATTGTCGTACCAATGCCTTAGAACTGAAGTGTCTGCATGCACTTTTCGTGGCATTACACGTGTATTTTTTGAGCATGCCCGTGTCGCTCAAACACAGGAATATATGTTGATGTGAAAGTATAACAAAACAAGTGCACTTTTATTCAAGACTATAACCGAAGCAAAAAGAAAGCAAGTTACAGTAGGCGGTTGATATGACAGCTTGCGTGGTGGAATGCTAAGAACTGCTAATTTCCATTCCGTGCCATATAACTGTTAACATTTGAATCTGATGATTGCATATAGCTCTGTCTTATTCAGTGTGCGCAAGAACATGCAGATGGCCAGTTGCTGCGTGCAACAACGCACGTTTTAAAAAAAGAAAGAGACAAATATATGTGACGTTTTGAAGAAATCATTTTATGACGCGAATAGTACCAATCAGAAAACATCGTCGAAGTAATGCAATATTATTTGAAAACGAACAGCGTCAGATGGAGTGTGAAGTTATACTGGCGCTGTTTGAGTCAGATCAGAAGCTGAATAAGCTGAACAAGCTCCTGTTCTGACTCTAAGTAAAAAAGCATGAATTAATCAGCAGAAATAACCGCGACTGACATTTTAAACTTAACAATTTACAGTGCATACCAATTTATAAATTTAATGTCCGTTTGAGGAAAAAAAAACATTTTCTCCAAAGCTGGGAATCGAACTCAGGTCTCTGTAGCACGGTAGGGCAGCTGTGCTCCAAGTTAGCAAACCGTAGCGTTAAGCCACGGAAGGTGTTGTAGCATCCTTGAACCTTTTGTGAAAGTGTTTATTGATGTTTGGACTTCAGGCCTCACAGATTCTATAGTTTATGCCTATATTTTGTAACATTTATTACTAAAATATGAAAAAGTTTCTGTTTTAGCAATGTGTTTACACAGATTACTGTAGAAACGGAACACGCATGAAATGCATGTGTTCCAAATAACGATCTATTATTTCCATTCTAAAACTCCAGCAGTTCAGTCACTCCCAGATAATCAAACAGGGCATGAGCTGGGAAAACTTAGTGAACATTCTGCAACGGTGGGGGATGGAACAGCCGGCTGCTCGCTGCTCCTCTTAATCGGCACATTTAGAAGACAAAAGAGAGGTGAGAACGGTTTTAAGGTGGGCCGGATCTACAAGTTTTTTCGTAGACTCTGGTAATTCTAGTGTTAAAACAAGTCAACAGACCTCTATGCTAGCAGTTGTTGGATTGCTTTTGGTAGGCAAGCATCATGTTCTCAGAGCTCTTAAAACAACGACATGTGACAGGCAGAAGAGGCAGCTATCAAGCAGCTAAAAGACAGTAAATGATCCAAAGGCATATCCTTAGCGTTCCTTCAGCCGCAACACCCTTCACAACACGAGCAGTATTGTACGTCCGGGAAGAAAGAGATGTATCCTTTCGCGGGGCAGGAAATAAAGAAACAAGTATTGTTTTTACAAAAGTTTTTAAAGTAAAAGTGAAAATAATTCATATGTAACAATTCACAAGAAAATAACAATCTCTTTAAATTGTAGATTGCCTGCCTAAGGTAAAGTCATCCCTGATGAATGAGTACAAAGGAATTAGGGGTCCTTTCATCGGATTAGCGCTATTTCAGATATGGAATGGCAAAATGGGGGAGGCAGCTTGATGAATGAGGTCTCCAGGACTTAAAACAAATCCAAATCATATTATATGATATCATATAATGTGAAATTCTATAGAATTTTTATTTTTATACTGTATTGAGGATTTATTCTGTTCTATGTATTGTACTGTACGGCTCAGAATTAAAAGACAATGAGTAAAATGACAAAGTAGAACTTCATAATGATGTTTACAAACATTGGCGCTAAACACATGAAGAGCAGGTTAGAGACTATGAAACCAGTGAAATTAGAAAGGCTCAAAAAAAAAAAAAAAAAAAAAGGTGCTATACACATGTGGAGAAAGTTAAAGGATATGAAAGTAGGAAAATTAGTAAATACAAAAAAAGAAAGTAAAGATCGCAGTGGCGCAAACAAACAAACTGCTTCATTTAACTATACACCAGTCTAACTTTGGTTTTGCACAATAATTACTACACTATTGCACCTTAACACTTAATTTTACTTTATTCACATAATTTTACTTATTTATTATGTTCTACTATACTGCTATCTATGACTTTTTGTTAATTTAACTGATATTCTTCTAACTTTGCACAGTTTTTGATAAGCGGATCAGGATGCATTTCACTGCGTGTTGTCCTGTATAACTACGCATGTGACAAATAAAGAATCTTGAGAATTTCAAAAACGGAGTTTACCGCACATGCATTTATTGGTTACTTTGTTCATGTATATATATTTATCTGTCTGCTTATTTAAAAAGCTACATTTACCCCAGGAGCCAAAAACGTTCTGTCTAGCCCTTGTACAAAAACCTAGACAAAAGCTGGGGTATCACCTTGGTAACTCCATGTACTTTTGAAACTGTGAGAGGAAAATAGCACGACTTTACAGACAGGAGTCCAATGCAGAACTCTACTTACTTTTTTACTTTGTAAAAAAAATTATTAACTGCTGATGATATAGATCTTTTTGTCTGTGCTGAAATTCCAAACAGAGAAACCTATCCTGACCTCATTAAAAATGTGTATATTATATATATTTATATATATATATATATATATATATATATATATATATATATATATATATATATATATATATATATATATCAGTACTGTGCAAAAGTTTTAGGCAGGTGTGAAAAAATGCTGTAAACAAAGAATGCTTTCAAAATGGAAGTGTTAATCATTTATTTTCATCAATCAACAAAATGCAGTGAATGAACAAAAGAGAAATCTAAATCAAATCAATATTTGGTGTGACCACCCTTTGCCTTCAAAACAGCATCAATTCTTCTAGGTACACTTGCACAGTTTTTGAAGGAACTCGGCTGGTAGGTTGTTCCAAACATCTCGGAGAACTTAACCA
>NC_041395.2:190037427-190042427 GCF_900747795.2 Erpetoichthys calabaricus
ACCATATATATATATATATATATATATATACACAGTATATATATATATATATATATATATATATATATACACATACACACACTCACAACATATACATACAGTATACACACACACACACCGTTTTATACATTTTATTATATATTTTTTATTTTTAAATAAACCTGGGTCGTTCTGCTCATGCAATGAAGCATGCTCCCCCAGAATATTTAATTCTCATGCTATTTACCAGTTAAATCAACAGATTACAGGCAAATTCATTGTTCTATAATGTTCAGGCCTGTCCACCTCCCATAATAAAGTTTGATATGAAAAAGAAAACCAACACCTTGGATATGTAATTATGCCATATGACGTTTATCTCTATTTCTTTTTAGCCGAAATCTGTCTAGTTTTGTAGCTTAGGTAAAGTGGTAAACCGGTCATTAAAATTAGTTTGGCCATCATTTTTTTCTTTTAACTTAAAAAAATTACTTTGTAGATAAAGTTTATTTCATGTTATTTACTATTTACAAAAAAGTTGTTTTGAAAATTAGAAATAAGAAGTATGCTTTGCTTCAAACAAAGGAAATGGCAATAATACTTACTACGAAATTAGTTTAGTACAAATTTAGAACACTGTAAAAATTTACTTGTTCTGTTCAATGAAACAGAATGACATCCATTAAATGGGGTTCTTTTTTTTTTTTAAACCATACAGTTAAAATTCTAGTATTTCTTGGTTTTAGCCTATCTTTATGAAAATATCATATATCACAGATATTTTAATAGGTCGTTGTCATTTTATTACTTGTTTAATCAAGTTATTTTATTGACTTTCCACTACTTTCTCAAAATCACATGGTATATTTCAAAAGCAAAGAATGTAGGCAAACTTCACAAGGTGTAGACACTACATTACCTATAGCAATGCAATTGGAGATGCTCAAAAAAAAGGGGAAAAATCACCAACTCACTGACAACCTTCTTATACAGTAATCACTATGTGTATGCAATGTTAATGCACATAGGAACTATCCTCTTTAGTATTCATGTTTTTAATTTTTGCTGCAAGAGAGTAACATAGTGTCAGCTTACCATTAAAATATTATAAAAATGGGGTACTGAAGTATTGTACTATAGAAGTGTGACAGCTGATTATAAAATAATTACTTAAAAACATCAGCTTTACCTGATACTTTGAAATTCACACCAATGGGGAATGTGGTCAGCATCAACATGAAAGGAAACAAAAGCAAAAATAAAATTAGTTAATTACAACATGTATAAAGTTAGAATCAGCATTTATTTACCAAAAACAGGTAACATGTAATTCTGCACTGAAAAAAACTGAATCACACTGTATATTATTTACCTACTCCAAATCAAACTATACATTTTAGAAAAATATTAAGAGAAATACCATATGTATTATATAAAATATTCAAATACAAGTATTTGAATATATATAACTGAATATATTCATTTATGTAAAGCTATATGAAAAGATGATAAACATAAATGAGTCATCACGTTTTATTGACTACAATAAGCCAGCTGTTTAGAAAGAAAAAAAATACCTTTCATTAAGAACAGAAATTTAATGTGCATCTGAGCTATTTTAAGTCCTAAATAAACATGAAATTTGTACATGGTTTCTGAGGTTTCAGAAATGCTTCTGTTCTAACCGAAAAAGATAGTAATTGATATATTTTCATATTTAGCAGAATATATTTCTTGTCTTGTCCAAAATTGAAAAATGTACACTTCTTAGGTTTCTAGTTGCACAAGACAGCTACTTGACCTCAAGATAAAAAAAAGAAAAATTACCTTTTTTGACAATAAAGCAAAATAAAAAACATTTTATTTTCAGACATACACGTAAATAACAAAATGAATCCTTTGTGTTTTGAAACTGTGCTAAAGCTGTAGGTGAAGAAAAAAAATCAAATGTGTTGTTGACGTTCTATAACTCTAGATACTGTATATTACACACTTAAATATATTTAATTGAAGCTAGATGCTATGCAGGAGAAAGGCATGGTGAAACTAAACAAAAGGGAGTAAGAGAGGTGAGACTATTAAAAGAAAAAAGACACATGAAATTTCCAGTAATTTGATTATTTTTCTAAATTGTGAAAGAGAAGTAGCAGTGGCTACATGCTGGATACCTGGTTGTTTGTACCCAATATACAGTAAATGAAAAATTATGTTATATTTTAATTTTTGATGTGTTGATTAGTATATTTTTGAGAAAAAAAACTTCCATTACTCTGGCACTTGAGATCTTTCTGTTCTATGGATCTTTTCATTTGATTTTATCAGAAGTATAAGTTAGCATTAAAAACAAGCTAAGTACATCCACTCTCTTTGGCTTTAATTTTATACATTTATTTATTTATATTTTACACACACATATTCTTATTCCAGGACCTCTGCAGAAAACTTAAGAAGTCCCCTATATAAAACTGCACATTATTTGCACATAACCTAAGCACATCCTCCTGTATACTCTAAAACATCTCTAAGATTACTTACAATAGCACTAGAAGCAATTACACTTCCATGAATTTCAGCTTCTTTCTGCTTTAGTATGCAAATGCCTGATTCATTTTTACCAACCTTATGGCTCACTTCAGCAAGCAACATCACACTTTTCAAAAAATCTAAGAATTTTATTTTCTCATTTAGAAATAACATTTTTATGCATCCCCTTAGCCTTTGAGCTTACACTGATGAAGTCACTGAACTTTGTACACACCACCCATTGCTACTACTAATTTGACGGTTCATTGAGGTCCTCAGACAAGTCCTGCCACAATCGCTCACAACCTCTGGTGGTGCATCAAGAAGATGATCAAACTTGACTATAGAAAGACTAAATAGACATGCTCGCTCAGAATGGATGTGCACACTCGTCTGTTCATAGTTTAAGCTTTCAGATGACGAAATTGCACAGCAGCACATTGAGGCATGACTGTATATATAACAGAGACATATAATTTGTTTGGTGCACTGCAAACATTAATGCTGAGGATCTATGTTAATTACTTAGAATTCAACCTGTCTTAGATGGATATATATATATATATATATATATATATATATATATATATATATATATATATATATATAGATATATACACATGTACGTACACACATATATATACACACACACACCCAAACACTCACAGTCAAGGGGTAGATATAGCAGGTAGCAAGTGAACATTCAGTTCTTGAAAGTGATGTGCTAGAAACAGTAAAAACAAGCAAGCATAAGGTTCTGAGTGACTTTGACAAAAGCCAAATTGTGATGGCTAGATGACTGGTTCAGAGCATCTCCAAAATAGCAGATCTTTAGGAGTATTCCTGATATGCAATAGTTAGTATATACCAAAAGTGTCAGTATAGGTTTACACTCCTATAAGGATTCATGATTAGAGAAAAATGATTAGACATACAGAAATCCAAAGTAATATACAGCAAATAAGGAGGGGAGGGTAGGCGGTATGCAAACCGTATAACAGACCTTCAGGAAAGATGCCCTCCAACGAATTTGATGATGGGAAACTTCAGGTATCTGATAAGCTCACGGATATGAAAAACTTTTCTTCCCCCCCAGTTGCATCAGGAATGATGCAACTCCAAAATGCCTACAATTTACACCAGCAATGAACACTCCGAAGATGGCTTTTATCATTCAACAATTCACAAGACGCACTCTATGTGAACTTTTTGCTGAAACACAAACTATGTACAAATCTGAAACAACATGGCAATGATCCACATTTCTTGCAACACGTGGACAGTTGTTTACAGATGAATGGGTAAGCACATCCAGGACACAGCTTACAAAAGCCTTAAATCTAAGTGGAATACACTTAACAAAAAACGGAATAAACTCATTGGGAATATGCATATTAAGGAACCACAATCTGGAGTATATAACTTCTCCAGAAAACAGCTGTCCACCACAGAACAAAATGTTCTCACCAGAGGTCTTAAGTTCAATCACAAAGACACATCCGACATCAACTTCCTAGGCTATCTAGAACACATCATAAGAATTGAAAAGATACTGACAATGCACACGAAATAAGGAGTGTCATGGCCAGCATGTTACATGTAAAACATCCAAAGACATATGTTTGTTTAAAAGAACAGAAGGCTTTAAGATCGCTACAAAATGATAACAGCATTGTCATTACACCAGCTGACAAAGGAAGCATGACAGTTCTATTAGACAAAGAACAATATGTCACAGCAATAGAAGAAATGCTGTCTGGCACCACCAGATACAAACAACTAACCTACGATCCAACTAAAACCACCTTTAACAGAGTCAACACCATTCTGAATAGGCTCCGAAATTACAACTGTCTAAACACACAGGTTATTACAGAATGAAATCCAATGATGCAAACTGTCCTGAATTCTATGGCCTCCCAAAAATCCATAAAACCCGTCAACAGTTCAGACCTGTTGTCAGCCTAAAAGGTAGAGCAACTTATAACTTATCTAGAAGACCTTTTCAAATGCTCAAAAACTTTACTTATGATTCAGAATATTCTGTCAATAGCACCAAGATGGCACTGCAGCGTCTGAAAAATGTATCCATCGCTGAGAATGAGATCATGGACTCATTTGATATCGTGTTGCTATACACCATGATTCCAATTCATCTGGCCACAGAAACTCTACAAACAAAGCTAAATAACAAACCACCATAACAACACAAATGAAGCTAGCCACTAACTATATAATGCATCTAGTTTCACTTTTTCAGAAAACGCACTTTCATTATAAAGTGAAATACTACAGACAAAAAGAAGGCATACCAAAGGGATCTGTATTATCAGAAATCTTAGCTAAAATGGTAATACAGTGACTTGAAAGTGTGGCTCTAACTCAGTATACACTGAAACTTTGGATATGCTACATTGACAACACATTCATCATATTAAAAAGTGACCAGCTGAATGATTTCCACAACCACATCAATGAAATATTCTCTGCCTGGATAT